>NW_014333443.1:575299-760275 GCF_000341935.2 Cephus cinctus
TCCCGCTGTCTCTGTTGTAACCGGGTTTGCGGTAACCGTTATTGCATACTGCACTACTATCACGTTCTCTCTCTCTCTCTCTCTCTCTCTCTCCCGCTGTCTCTGTTGTAACCGGGGGAGTGGCCGACTGGGAAAGTGAGCAAAGTAAAATTACGGGAGAAAATGTGAAAAGAATGAAGACGGAAAGTGATGGCGAAAAATAGAATAAAAAAGAAATCTTATCCGACATTAAATGATGTTGCTCGCATAACGTACCGGGTGAACATTTTGTAGGAATGCACGGTACAAGATTCTATAGGGCGCACAATTTCTATGAGAGGATGCAAGAGAGATGTTCGTACGACGTCCGATAGGGGATTTATTTATTTTTTTGTATGAATTAAGGAAAATTCACAGGACGCCAGTGATCCGCCGAATCGAGACAGTCTCTCCTTATATAATTTGGTTAATCATCCACGTTATTTAAAAGCCTCGTAAAAAAGCATTCTCGATCCGATGCACCTGTGTACGTTCCGCCTCTCTCGTTAATGCAGCGCATGCAACTCTAAATCTCAAGAATGCAGACATGCACCAGCCTGGATACTTTCCTCGCGTTCCCACGCTCGATTACTCTCGCCGAGCGCTCGGCGAAGGTTTACGTGAATGCGCAAAATTTTCGCGTAAGCCCCCTCGCTGTTGCAGAAGCGTTATTTTTCAGCCGTAAGGCGCACTTAATCCTAACGCAAAAGATATGTAACAAGAAGATGCATCGCAGGAAGTGCATCGATTACTTGGTACATATATCTCGAGACTTCCTGCAGTTGCAACATTCTCCCACTCATTTACCTGCTTATCCGGAAAATGGTCGTTTGTTCCTGAGAATAAACCAAGTCGATTACTCTTTTGGTCGAACGTACTTATTTTCCGGGCGGAGCAGGTAGACAAGCAAAAAAGACTCTGGACTATCTGTACTGATTCTGCCGAGTATATTCGTGTACCGCTTGATGGAATTTCGTTAATCCTGATGCAGCTCCAGTGTGCACCCTGGTGATGCACCAAGACTGCATTTTTCGTAACATTGTAAATTCGGTCAATATATACGTAAACAATACCCGGTTGCATTTTCAGGAAATAATAAAACTTTCCTTACTAACCCTTTGCTAGTTATAAGCGTTTTCTCACCTTTTACGTAAGCAGAGACGACGTGGACTGGGTGTTAAACTGTTCGACGGGAGTACAGTCAGGGACGTTCGAAGTAAATGGAGTAACAGAGTGGAGGACTCATGTGCGCACTATATTAGCAAGAGTCGCAGATACTATCAAAAAGTGCGCCATGACTATCTGCAACCCTAAGTGACTAAAATAGAGACTCCTCGAGTCTTACAATCAGCAAAGGTTAATATCCCACTAGAGAGAAAGCAGAATTTTATGAATTTACAAAATACACAAATCCAATATGCATTTGGATATAAATAAATTGCCCACAGAAAAGTGCAATCTACTTACCGACCGCTGATAATAAATAACATTACAGAGATACTGTTAAGTGGGGTGTTACCTGAAACCAAAGGGAAAAAATAAGTTTAAAAATGTGTCTCACGGACTACATATGCATATGTAAATATTGGCGCATTAGTCCGTAATGCAGCACTGCGGACATGCTGCGAGGGACTGAAATATGCCGGAAGTACTTCTGGCGAAATGGTCCTGAATGTGCATTCCCGCAGGTCCGTTAAATCTGCGCGATGAAGTTTAAGTTTCGAAAATTTGCAGTGCAATATAGTATATGCACCTCCACAGGCCAACTTGTGCACACGCTCTTACGTAGCTATCGTCTAATACGTAGACGGGTATAGTTACAGTCCAGTATAAACCTATGAGACAATGCGACGGTAACAGGAGACATAGAGACAAATAGGGAATGCCGAAGTAAACTCGGAGACACTGAGGGTCGTCCTTGAGTAACGGTAGTAGTAATAGTAGCGTAAGAGGTCACGAGGGACCTAAAGGTGATGGCATGGGACTCCCATAAGAGCGACATTAATCCACTGACTCTCAGCTGAATAAAGTGACACGTCAAGCTCGCGTGCTACATGTAGCAGTCAAAATTCGCAAAAATTTTTAAAGATCGATTCGCGTACGGAAAAAAAAATATATAATTAAAAAAATAGTGAGTGCAAACAATTTTTATAAAAAAAAAAAAAAAATTAAAATTTGACTATACAGATTAATCGAAGAAAAAAGGATGACTGAATGTACAAATTATTAGGAAAGAAAGAATTTTTGAAAAAGGCAACGTAATGCGTTAATGCAAAAAAATAAAATATCAGACATTATACTGGGCTTTTCTTTATTACTTATTAAAATTTGACTATACAGATTAATCGAAGAAAAAAGGATGACTGAATGTACAAATTATTAGGAAAGAAAGAATTTTTGAAAAAGGCAACGTAATGCGTTAATGCAAAAAAATAAAATATCAGACATTATACTGGGCTTTTCTTTATTACTTATTTTCTGTAAAATAAAGTAAGTGCGCTTAAGTATTTTGTTGGTCCATAAAACTTGGCTCTAATGTGTCGGATGCTACGTATTCCGGAATTCGAATCAGGATGTATTTCTTCGCTCGGAAGAAGCAGTAACGCCCAATAAGATTACCTCCTATCCCGTATCTATCCTCCAGGATATATATGAAGGTTCTTCTTTCTCCTCTATACATTGCTTTTCTACTATCACGGTCATCCCACCGTTAGTCCTTATACCTTCGCTCGCTTGTCCTTTCCAACGCATAACCATTGTATATGCTCATATAAAAATGCACAGATTGAATTTTTAAAAAATCCGAATCAGAATTTTTTCCAATTTCCGAGGAGTGACGACACACTTTTTTCTTGACCAAAATCATAAACAAATAACATAGTTTGTCATTCCTTGATCATAATTCTGTCAAATAACATCCAAAATACGGATGAACGCATGTAGTAAATACATAGTTAGATTTAGACTTATAGTACGACTGTACGTACACCGTAGATATCGATAAATTAAATCGTGAAATAAAAAAAAAAGTAAAAAATAAAAATTTTCTTTATTGATTATCATTGCCTGGAGGCACAAGTATACAAGCTTCATGGAGTTGAGGAATGAGATTCCCATACAAGAGTGTTAAGTTACCACGATTAGTCGCAAGTGTGTAGAAAACGAATCTGCGAAATCAGCGGGATCGGAGCAAGTAGCAGTATACTAATACGACTCGTGTTGCCCGCGAGGGACACCTTCTGAAAGTGACGTCATCATTCAGAGCCAAAGTACAGGAGCGAAGTAATTCTTAAGAACATTTCAAAGTCGTTGAGAACCACCGATCATGTCGTCAAATGGTTCCTAGACGACTCCGTCGTGGAAGTACTTTTTCTTGAAAATTCCGAGCCGCCGAGAAGCAGTAATCGTAAAATTTTTATTTTTATTTTGCCACCGTTCACGCCGCCCCGCAATGAATGAGTCGGTTGCGCATTTACGCGGTAAATTGACGTTTCCACACGTAAAAATTTCTCGCGCGGATGGATGTGTAAGAGTTTTCCGAAAACGTTACGTTTATTCCGCTTGCTAGGGTCGCGCAATGCATTTTAAACTAACGCGTATCACGTTCCTCGCTCATTCCGGTCACGAATGCACTGTAGCTAGATAAAGACACACGCGTGCGGACGTAACATGCACATACGCCCACACTCTTCTAACACGGAGACGAACGCGCCCAATGGGATTGCGAAGAATTTCCCGGTGGAATGTCGCGAATTTCAAAATTTTATAATAACAATAACCAGAACGCCGCGCGTCCCGGTGCATCGTAAAGGTTCAGGACGAAAACGAGAGCAAAAACAGAGAAGACAAGGAAGCAAAAAAGCACTATAGCAGAAAGGAAAAAGAACAGTGCGAAAATTGGCAGCGTTATAAAAAAGAAAAGCAGGGAAAACTTGCTTTTGAACTTCAATTAATTAATTGGACCAATTAACGTTTAAAGAAATCAGGCAGCGCGTCGTACAGAGGAATAATTAGTATTCCAATGAAATTCGGTAACGACGTAATTTTATAATTATTTATAAAAGCAAATCATAACGAGCTAGATTCCAGAAAATGATGACTTTGAAATAATTAAAAATAAATACATATATATATATATATATATTCTTGATGCATAAACAAAAACTTAACAACTCTCTCGAAAAAGCATCATACATACATATATGCAGAATGTATTTCGAGCGGGGATTATACAGATGATATTTTCAGAACGGGCAGCTTTAATCAACTACCCATGGAAAATGACAGGGTGGCAGGCTGGCAGCCATAGACAACCTGCTAGCTGCATCCGCCAAGCGTAGAGCCAGTAAACAGTTAATTTTTACGAGGCATTTACTACGTGTCGTAAGCAAAGATCTAACCAGCGGCTAGATATGCCACTGAGGCAATATCGTCTAACAAGTTAGTAACGGTCTGTGTACTATCCTCATAGTACCATCCCCGCTACCACTGCTAATAAAACTACTAACTCGCCCCTGGTAGGACCCGTCTGAAGATATACAGTAAAAATTTGAAGAGAAAAGACAAAAACAATATTCACCGTATACAGAAAAATCATAAAAAATATCGTCAAGGAAGTGAATATTTTTTTTACACCAACATATAACAGATCCAATGAACTCAAGAGAACGAGATGTGTAGTTATCCAATAAAGTAGTTACTTCGAGCGTAAACGTAAACGTAAACGCAAACACAAACGTTCGCCACTTTGGTGTACTCGGTAAGGTAAACAGAGTTAGGTAGACACAGCGAATACCATAGCCGGCTAGGATTGCGCAACGCGAAAACGTTCTTGGTACGCGCCGCAAGTCGAGTAGCTCCACCCTGTATGTACTTTACCCCCGTCCACCCTACTTATTCGGTGTTGTTACTTGTGCTTAGCTTCAACCTGATTTTCTGCCATCTTATTTCACTCTTGGTGCAGGAAATACGAAGTGGCTGTACAGTACCTACGTGCACGGCAGATATAACCGTCGTATAACGACAGTGCATTTGCAGTAACTCTCCACGTACTCCCGCGTTGCACTGGCTATATCGAAAGCATTCAACCCCATTTACTTTCAGTACAAAAAATTATATCCTCACGCTCAAGTCATACCTAACCCTTCTGTTAGGATAAATTTTGACTACTTTTTTTGTTTTTCATTTTTTTTTTTTTTTTCTTGACGTAATAAAATATCACTTGGATCTTTCGAAAC
This sequence comes from Cephus cinctus, assembly GCF_000341935.2. Taxonomy (NCBI): domain Eukaryota; kingdom Metazoa; phylum Arthropoda; class Insecta; order Hymenoptera; family Cephidae; genus Cephus; species Cephus cinctus. The sequence continues at coordinate 580,555 of NW_014333443.1, forward strand.
AACCTCCATAAAAGTCTGCTGGTACAACGTACCTCAACCCTTTTCAAGCGTCCTTCCCGAGAGTTTCCGGCTCTTCCTCAACGTCTAAAACCACCTACGTAGATGATGTCACTTTTTGTACGGGGAGTAAGCGAGACACAGAGAAAGACAGGGCGATCGAAAGTGGTAGAGAAAGAGAGAAGGTAAGCATCCCAGGGGCGTATACATCATGTAGACAAATGGGGTGGCAATCTTTCTTGCAGAAGGGCCACGCGAACAACGGCTACAAACGATCTTAGGGACAAATGTAATTGCCAGATTAAAAAAAAAAAAAGTAAGAAGAATCACCGATATCTGTACACGAGCAGGTACGTTCGCAATCGGAGACAAAAGATGGCGCCACCGATCCAATGAAAAACCCTATTTCTTTCGTTGTCGAGTCGTGTCCCCACTTTTTTATTCAATTCTCACAGTCCACGTACGGAGTACTATCGGAACATCAACATACATATGCAACGAACAAGGTCTTCGTCTTTCCATAAAGTAAAAAGGTAAATTGATCGCACGGATAATCTATCAAATTGATCGCATTCTCGACGCGTATAGATATATCTCTATCATTTTTGTTTAAGTGCCAAAGGAGCTTCATGTTCCATTACGACATTGGTATTATTAATTAATAAAAGACAAACAGTAATATCCTCGCATTCCCATAACGAGGTTTACATACACGAAGTGGACATAGTAAAATTACTGAAACACGATGATTACTGTCGAATCATTGAAAATTTCAAATCCATATTCCCGCTAATGACATCAACACCACAGCCGCGGGTAATATCTACTATAATTACGAGAACATTGGTTTACTTATGACGGGTGACTCTGTGCAAACCGTAAAATGGTTGACGGTAACGTTAGTCATAATAATGATTAGCGTTCTATGACGTCATCGATCCTATGAGTAAAGAGTATACCTACGGTTCTCTGGAATAGTAACGCGCAACAACGAGCACGTACGCACCGAGGATTCAATTAACGATAACGTGCCGATGATTTCGTAACGACCTGTCCCATACAAATCGGTGGCACTAATCAACGAGCCAAAATCGATTCTAAAATTAATTCGCGCTTAAATCATCACCTGCATAAAAGAGAGAGAGGGATTAAGGGTTAGATCAGGTTAGGTTAAGTTGGAGAAATACACAGCTACAGACATACGGCTGTCAAAACGTAGCATAATTTTTCGGACGGAAAAATCGTGAAACGTCGCACGTCCCATAGGAATTATTTGCCAAGAATTGTTACACGTGGATAAAGGATCTGCGTGTAGAGAAAAAAAAAAAAACTATGTCAAATCGACGTTTCGTCATTCATCGATCTATCGTGCTATCGTGGATTTTGTCGTTTTTAATAAAACGACCGTTCCACTGATGCGGTGTCTGGCTGCGTCAGAAAGTAAATAAAACTACAAATAGAGAGATCGTCGCGGTACGAAAAATCGGCAGCCACTGCGCGGCTGAAAGAACAAAGGATGAGAATGTCATTAGTGAAAAGGAATTTTCTTCTGCGCAATTTCAGCAGAGAGAGAGAAAGTCAATCGACGAAATAAGAGAAAAGGATTAATTGGGAAATTCGACGCGACTGATATTTTGGGTGTGGCGAACGTCATGTTTTGATTTGAGGAAAGAGGAGTGCCGGTGATACGAGAGTGTCGAGCGACGTGTTCCGTATATCCATATGTATAAAGTGGCATACATATGTATGCATGCACCGATCCCGTGGGACGCAGCGTGCAGCTGAAAGTGGCGCGCGGTTGAAAAAGCCCGGCCACTGTTCGCTGGTAAAATCGAGAACGACTCGTTGGAAGGTACTAGAATTTATGCGACAGAGGGAGACACTGTATTCGCGCATCCGTACGCACAAAGTAACTAGACCATAGGGGAAAAAAAAAAGAAAAGAGTACACGAACGAAGAAAAAGGAAACAAAAACAAAAGACTGGAAAAAGATGACGAAACGAGGACACGAATAGCTTTGGTTATGAAAAATCCCGTGGCGCCGCCTTCGGGAAAACATTCCTTTCGTCAATATACTATTCAACAGTTCAGAGAGACTAGCCTCGGAAAGCAGTGTTTCGCAATGTCGATATGATATAAGTAAACAAGAAAAAAAGTTCAAAAACAAAACCTCGGCAGTAAGGTGAAGAAACGGGTATACGTATATATATATATATGTGTGTGTACATTTGAATAACAAAAATGGAATTAATAAAGAATAAAAAAAAAAGAGAAGAAAAAAAATGAATCACTTGGATTCCGGCAATCCGTAATGGGGATTGGAGCTGAGCTAGAGCTGGGGACAGTAAAAGGAACCCTCGGTGAAATCCCGAAGGACGTCTCTCGGGACGCTTTGCCATGCTCGTGAGAATGTATAGTTTTAATTACCAAGGCGTAAACGCAGTAGGGACGCAAACGTAGCAACAGCCGGTAGCTTGAAATGAAATAATTCACATCTGTTGCCCCTCGGGCCGCCATGCCTATATCTACTGCCTGGCTCGCACTGTCTCTATAGGCATCCTTAACTGGCTCAGCCAAGTAATATGGCTTTACGGCGGTGTATGGTGTCCCGGTGTGGGCCGCGGTGTGCATGTAATGGAGTCTATTAGACAGAATTTTTTTCTATGATTTCTAATGGGCTACACCATTAGTCCTCGACTGTTCTTGTAGCTTAAGCGGTACGAGAATAAATAAAAGTCGAGAGCTTGAATATCGGCCCTATATGGCTTTGCGATCGGCGGCCGTTCTTCTTCGGTTGAAAAGTGAGGCTTTAACGTATGTCCGAAGTCACCATAGAATAAAAAAGAATGAGCCAGGTTGCCACTGTCGATCGAGATTAATGAACAGCCGGGCATTTTATCTTTGCCTCGAACGACTTTGCAGGCGACCCTAGACTTGTTTCCGCATAGGCAAGCATATCCGGTTGTGACGTCACCTATTGTATTCGAGAGAGCGAGAGGGAGGGGGGGAGAAAGGAAGGGAGAACGAGTAGACTTAGGACTGGATTTGTGTCGTTTAAAAAAAAAAAAAAACCTTAACGGCAAAGCTCGGAAAGCGCGAATGTACCGAAGTAAAGGTATGAGAAAAGAAAAAGAAAAGAAAAAAGATATGATGGAAGACAAAATTTACGGAAGAGGGTAAAAAGATATCGTGGGAAAATTGAGTTTTATCTGTTCAGCTTCCAAACGATACCTTCTTGGGTCTCTCGTCCTGGTCTACGTATTTATACGTAGTCTACGAGAAGCGCCAGGGGCGCCACCACGGGGCCGATATTCAGAACTTTTAAAATTACCCTGCTTCCCGGCCGGCAAGATAATATAACCTATTAAGGGTAGACGATGGAGGTTATGGCGTCTTGGAGAATCTCACCGTGTGGAACTAAACTCGAAGGTTACTCGAAGACCCCCCAAGGCTTACCTAGTTCATTCTTGCTCTACGGTACACACTATGGTGCAGTAGAATATTTTAGATTGTATAATCGCACAGTGACACAGGAATTATGTGTGTTAGCTAGCGCTATGCTATCCGTCTATTGAACTCTTCTTCGTCAACGTCTGAACGTCATTGTCTATACAGGAGAATAAATATTGTTTCGAGACGATAAAATGTTTAATATCTTTCGAACTAACCTGTAACATCTGGGATACAATTTTTATAGAGAAAATTTTAAATAAGTGAAAGTTACGAGAATACTATGCGTTTGATATTGTCGGATTCTTGGTTTCTTTTTTTTTTTTTTCACGTATCATGACTTTACTCTAAGATCGTTGTAAGACTACAGATACATTTATACGTGTATGTAACAGTATCATGAAAAAATTTATATCGTAGAAGTATCCTCCGGCCTCTTTAAATTTGTATAAGGCCTCAGGGGTTGAAATCGAGATATGTAGGTAAATTTCCGAGGGAGCCAAATTCCAGTCGAATCCTAGGGGTAAGGAAGAGGAAACGTGAGAAGATTACCCTAGGGACTTTGTGACGGAAAAGTGGTATCAAGGTAAAGTGGATAATGAGCAAAGGACGTAAGTTGGAGTGCCAGGAATCGGGGTAGAAGAAGGTGTTTTTGTAAGTGATCTAAAATTCCCTAGAAAGCAAAAAATGAAATTAAAAAGGCCGCCATTACGAAACCTTACCTGTTACGAAGTGATAGCATTAAACGCAATTTACCTAAAAAGAGTGTTCTAATAAAAATATGCAGGCTGTTCAACCCCCTCGGCACTCGTTACGCCATAAAGCCCAGTAGTTAATTATCCTGTGCATAAGGGGGTAGTTGGCGACCTCGATAAACACAGAAAAAAGAACACCCCTTAACCGGGATAAATGTTCGACGTCACATTGAATCGCGTAACCAGGAAGAATCTAGAGGATTTTCTCGGCCAACGAGCACAGCCCCATTCCCCTGGAGAAGAGTTTCGGCGGGGATATCGAAAAAGATTCGCCGGGAGCTTCCACTCGATTGACGATAAATACGGCAAAATAAAAGGTCGAAAAAGAGAATGACGAAAGAGAAGGAATTTAAAAAAAAAAAAAAGAAACTGGCGATATGATCTTTCGAGAGATCTTTCAGGAATTAAGCGCGAGACATTTGCCCGGCGCAACTGCATCGCTGAATGCGAATTTGAAACAGCGAATGTGACAGTTTTATGCGTCATCCTGACCAGGGCTGTGTCTATATTATAATATGTACCTATAGACACATACGTCAATGTAAAGTAGAAGCCACACCCAAGTAGGAATATTCAGTAGCTTCCCAGATAGTTTCATAGTTTCTCTCTATATGTATAGCCACCCGGAATCAAACTTCGAGTTGCGCGATGCTATATTCATCAATGGTGGTAGTAAGAGATACTCAAAATCATATTGGTCGTAGATTCTAAGTCGTGTTAGTATTACATTTTATACTAACGGAAGGTTGGGACGCTCTGTGGAAGGTGAGATTTTATTGGAGTTTAATGTGAAAAGCCCTCGGGACGTAGGTGCCTACTTCGCTCTGATCTTATCCCAGAGATTTTGCGGTCTGATTTTTTTTTTTTTCACGAAATCTACAAATTTCTATCGACAATCTGAAGCGCCGACTAGACCACGGTTACATATTTTCTAATACTTCAATGTGAAATACAATTATACAAAACAGTATACATGCCCTATCAAAAAGGATGAATTGTTTTTTTTTTTTTTTTTTTTGAAACACCTATAGACAAAGTAACCAGCTTCATTTTACTAAAATGTTATACTTTTACCTAAACCATCGAATAATTTTCTTGTATGGAACCTACCTCGGCGAGAAGGAACCTTTGGGAGAGTTACGTATGTATACTTTTGTGTACAACCGCATAAACCTATTCAATATATGCATATTGAATACACTAATATATATTGAATACTAATATATATTGAATACACTAATAAACACACTAACTTCTGTCCACGTTATTCCTGAAGATCAGGGCTGTTCGCTGGTAAAAGAGTTTTTCAAATTGATTCAGCGGCTCTCGACTTGAGGCAGTGTAAATACATAAAAAGATCCAAACTTCTTCTTTTACATGTTTGTACAGATACAGATATGTATATGTATAACTGATAATTGATGCCCTATTTTACTGGTGCCACTTTAGCAAACTGTACGTACAAAGGATCTGCTTTCTTTCTTCCACGTAAAAAAAAAAAGTGAATGCTGAGAAAAATAAATTTTGGGATGGCAAGTGAACGTATTATTTGAAAAATAACAAATCTCTATTATGATTAGACTAGCGTATTCATGACTGTGAAATATTTTAATTTTAAATAGTAACCATCGAATGCGCCGCCGTATATTAAATACAGTGTATACAATATTCATACAGCCGCACCCAGTAGATACGGCACTGTTAAGAAAGTGCCAGTAAAGTGGGTCGGAATATCGCAGAAGCCATTAACAATGGTAATATTAATAATAGAAATCTCAGCGAGGAGAAACGTGAGGAGGAATAAGAGAGAAGACAAAAGAAAGAAGAGGAAGGAGAAATGATAAAATAAAAAAAAATTTGCGGAAATAGTCCGCGGCAACGCGGAACGGAGCAATAAGACGTTGTAATGCGGAGGACTACGCAATGGGAAATGAGAATAGACGCGAGCAAAGAGAGAAAAGGAAGAAAAAAAGAAAATAATTTCACAGAAAGAATAGCGAGGAGAAATAATGGCGATAATGGTGGGCACCCTTGCAATTATAGGACAGTAAGAAAAACAAAGCCCCAAGTCAACGTGGAATTGTCTACAAAATATATTTCAAAATTCAACACGAAAGCTCAAGAAAGACGAGCGGCAAGATCGTTAAGCCGAATCCACACAGGCATTTGCAAACAGTTCACGAGCGGCGCTCGCCGTCAGCGGAGGCGCTTTCGCGAAGAATATGCATCGTTCGTATTTGCGTTTTTAAGTGCCTCAATACGCTCTGAAACGTTACGTCACATTAGAAATCAATCAATAGTGAGTCTGCACTCTTAAACCCGTATACGCGATTGGTTAATCGCACTCGAAATCTGCATAATGTTTCAGAGTTCCACACAGATCAAGAGACTCGGCAGGGTCTCGCGCCAAATACGTACGTACAACGTAGCGGCGGCGAGACGGTCATTATTCAAGAAACATAAAAAACTAACGGATCTTGAAGAAACTGCTCGTAAATCCTTCTGCCCAGTGTGAATTCAGCACAAGACATACATATACGTAAAATCACCAAATCACATAATGCCTAACTTCTGTTCTCTATTACGAAATTTCTCAAACTCCCAACATTGATTTCGACTTACTCCGCCATCTTCGCTCTTCTCCATTATCTTCCTATTATTCGAACGATTTGTTCAATTATCTTTCTCTATTGTAACAGCAATGCCATAACTGCCGCGCCAAGTAATCCCAACTCCCTTTTACATCTTGGCGTAACGGTCCGTAAAAAAAGTAAGGCTGTTTTACCGAACGAACGACCAAATGCGGTGCGCCTGGCGGCACCACCTGGAACTATTATTTATTAATCGCCCCTCGCAACTCGAAGCTCGAACGGTATAAGTTTTTCATCAAATTAGCAAAGAATTACTGCGTTACAGATGAAGAGAGTGCTGCTGGATTTTTCTTTGCGCTCCGAGTTAATCGTGAATACATACACGTGACCCTGACCTGGCTTCACGTCCTTACCACACTGAAGTAGTATTATGGAGTAGTTTGGCTTTATTAACGTTAAAGCTTAATGAGGCTTAATAAACGTGCCAATATTCTCAGCTATACGAGCATAGCCTATAACCCTACTTGCGCAGGTACGGAAAAAGTACCAATTACTATCCTGAACACACGCGATATAGGAAACGCTTATGGGAATATTGATTCTTGCTGGATTGCAGAGAGCACAGCAGTTCCGACGTATTGTTTTAGAGCAAAAAAGTAATTTCCTTTTAATTCGCTTTTCGCTCTCTTTCAACGAGCATCGATGCTTGGAAGGAATAACTACAAAATTGTGTTATTATTATTATTTTGAAAGACATATACCGCCAGCATCTAACGTGGTCCTCGAACTTTTCCAGATAAATCTGACAAGTTCTTGACGTCAACGGTACAAACATATTTAAATTATTTCTTCCTCCAGTTTTTTATTTCGAGCTTCCCCGGCGATAATTTCAAGAGACTTTCATGCAGTCCCAAAGCGTCTACTTATCCACAGCATAAGAACATAATAAAGATAGCCATTGTTCCAACCGTAAACTTCGTAGACATGGCGGGACAAAAGGTTCGCAAGAAAGAAATAAAGTAAGACGAGGGCGAGGTAGAAGAAGAAGAAGAAGAAGAAGAAGAAGAAGAAGAAGAGTTTCGTTCCAGTGGATGAGTATTCGCGACGCAAGCGTAACCGGGAAAAAGAACATGGCGGAAGTTAAGTCCCGAGGAGAGAGATATTCGCCGGAAGTAGTCGCGTATCACGACTTCCGTCGTAGAGGACGAAGTCGTTAGTGTTTTGATAGTGGCAGAAGGGAGAAAAGTCAGTAGGGGTGGCGCGTGCGTTGCTCTCGCATTTCCACTTTTATTTACTACGTAAAACTTTTCATTGGCATTATAAAAAGACATTACCTATCAATGGCAGGACACTCGCGACTTGTTTCTAGAAACCTTGACTCTGTGCAGTTCTACCTTAAGCACGCTACTACAGTTTACCGCCAGTCACCGCCAGTCACCGCCAGTCGGCGCTAGTGTCAACTTAACTACGTCATACTGCACCGCCTTTACAGATGCTCCACGTGCAGGCTGATACGTTAATAAAACCTAGAATAAGCATAGGACTGTATAAAAACGGAATACCCGATAGAACTGGCAAAAATGTATAATTACATTTAATCCAGCATGGCACATGGAGAAAAATCACTTTGGCGTAATTATGCCAAAGTTATTACACACAAAAACCATAGTTGGATAATATGTCAAAATAAAGTCCGAAATTTGCCTCTAATATATGCGTGTATCAGTGATGCGTACAATCACCTTTTTTGCTAAATATACGCCACACGGCAATTTCAGTACCAAATCATCGTATTATCGATTGACACTTACATAGTAACGTATAATATCATAAATCCCTGTATAATGAACACATATGACACTTTATTATCCGAATATCTTTTATAAGCAGTAACATTCAAATAATCGTCATTATACATTCTGTGATTCACAAATGTTCCTATTAACAGTGAATTTACATTTTACTAATCAGAATTATTAGTCTTTATTATAAATATAATGTATTATACTCTTGCGACGTAGGTCGAATTACAACACTGGTTTCATATTCCTCGCGCTATTTTAAGTTAGGGTAAAATTTCTTCAAAAATTAGATCGTGCACGTTAACCCTCTGACCCCATCACTTTATACCGCATCTCTGAACACTAAGTGGGGTCGTCTTAGACTCTAAACTTTTTCCGCGTGTAACCTTCGTTCTTATTATAATTTTTGACTTTAATGTCTGTGACATCGAAAAGCCAGACTCTCAGAAGTATGAATATGACCACCTGAAGAAAACCAAATCGATATATAAATTATCTGAGGTATGATAACTCTTAAAATCACGCAGGCCCAACCCTATAGTTCTATCAGAGGCACGAAGATTTGAAATGAGTTTGGGATTGTTTTAGACCCTAGACATACAGCGCAACGGGTTAATAAGCCCTAGAAATAAAGTTTATCGTGTGTGCAGCCCAAGTATGTTAGTAACTGCAGTAAAATAAAATCGTAATCGAAAAAATTGATTTTCAAGAGATCCAAGCAGGTTTCATTGTAAAATACTAAATTTCATAAATATATCACGGTTCCGTGATATATTATTTATGATACTCTATATAGTGCTTCGTAGCTTATAATGACACATTTGAATTGCAAAAAAAAAAGCAAATTAATTCGAACAAATTATCCGACAGTCAATGCAGCTCGCAACCCGCTAAATCATCCCTTATAGAAGTTCAAGAAAGTGTATTGGAACACGTGCGAATGTTCCGGCGCTACGAGATAGATGTCGCCAAGGTTGCAAAACCATGTAGCCTCTTTTTATCTTTAGATCGGTACAATTTCTATACCAGCGTCTGCAGTTTCTTTCAATACTGGCTGCGACATCGTAATACCTCCTACTTGCTTTTCAATCTGCTCAACAGATGAAAGGAGCGAAGATTGAAGCGATTCTTGCGGCTGAGTCCTCGTGTTTAGATTGCTAGACTGTTGGGATTCAATTTTCATTGGCAGCAGCAGTCGACAGAACCAGCTCTAAGAACATTGATTAAGTTTCGCTCAGAATAAAAGCTTTCGCCGCTTCGCCTATTTGTATCAATATGTCATTTTAGAAGTAATTCACGATTCTCGTTACATATCTATATATATATATCTATAAAGAATTCGGGATGAATTAAGAGTCATCAATTTAAAAAGAAAAGGGAAAAGCAAGTATAATAAAAATTTGAAAATTTGACCGTTCCCATCATTGTCAATAAAAGTCACGTTTTCGTAAGTACCTACAATGCGACTACCAACTAACCCATGTAGAATTACTTACAGGGCCAAGTGTTGACCCAATGTTGGGCACCCTATCAATAGCAGTCGACTTTGGCATAACGCTGGAACTATGATGATTGCATCATTGACCAGTCATTGTTTACGAATACTGATTCAAAGATCACTGGACCAATTTTTACCATCTTAACGTTAATTTCCACTACTGTCAAAAAAAAGAAAATTCTAATTGATGCCTAGCCAAAGATATTCGTTGAAGATACACATCGTCGCGGCTAGAACTTATGCTAAGCTAGTAATAAAGGGTAACTCTCACGATTATATTGTTCTAACCTACTTCTGCCAACTTGAACCGCCCAAATGTCAAACTTTTCTTAGAGCAGCCAAAAGGTTTGTCACCTCCGGTTTTTCTTTCCGTAATTTCCGGAAGACGTCAGGGTTATCGCGTAATGAGGCTATACATTTCCGCGTGTCTACGTCCGCGACGGGCAGGCTGCGAGATGCTGCAGCCACCCATGGGATTTACGAGGAAAGTTTCTGGACTTCGTTGAGTTCGCGTCAAGCCACGTTATGGTTCGAAGTCGCGCGAGGAATGCCGACAGATATTGCCGTCGCGGTGGCGTCGCCGCCAACGACGCCGGCTTTACGACTCGCGAATGTCCAATCTTTGAAACTCGAGCAGGATCAAGTCCCAGTGACGTTTCACGATTCCTTATCAATGTACATTGAATTAGGTCGGAGGCCGATTTCAATGCACCTCCTATAGCATCAGAAGACACTGCATTACTCTTCACCCACATATCAGCCCCTAATAATAGTACATTGTGCACCGAGAGCGAAAACGGGCGTTTCTGCGCCGCGTATAAAGTTGAGGTTCCCCAGGCGAAGCCGAGGGGTTCGAGGGGATGCACGATTAAAGTTTTTACATATATATTATATGTGTATATAATATATGTACACCGGTTGAAAGTCATATAGCCATATAGGTATCGAGGTGTAAACGAAGCTGAAATACTTTGATAAGTTAATAATCCGTCTATGAGAGAGCACGAGTCGTCAAGTTTCAAAGTGGCGCATCAATATGAAAATAGAGCGGCTGAATATTGCGCTTGGAAAGTGCGATCCACACTTCCGCCGTTATTGCCCCAGTGAAAGGGAAGGCGTCGCGACGTCGACAATCGTCAACAACGAGGTACAGCACGTTCAAAGCTCACAGTTAGCCAAGCGATTGCAAGAGGTTCGCCTGGGTAGGATGCACTCGTATGCACCAAGTATATATAAGGTTGCACTGGCTGAGAAACAAGAAACAGCAACAAGCTCAGACTCCGCGAACGAAACTACGTGTGTATACGCGACGCTCTGCTCGGGTACTTAGGGATGCTTTCCTTTGGTCTCCAATAACTTGCTTCTGACTTGACTTACCGTCATTCCTCCATTCCTGTTTACCTAGACCAAAGTTACCAAGAGAATTAGGCAATTGCGGAATTGCCACGGACTCGGCCAACAACTTCCGCCTTGGGTTCGAGTGCTACTGGATACGCGTCTATTAACGTATTAAAATTTTACTATGCAATCTCCGTATCGCGTGCATACTAAATATATAATATAGACAACCATACTGGTGCACCTGATGCATGGTGGAAATACGAAAATATACACATTGTCTCGCATTATCTTCACTAAACCGTTGAGACGCATCCTCCTGAATTTCCTTATTCTGGAAAACCTGGGCCCAGGCGAACCTAAAATTTTCAAATTATTGTATCTCGGCACGAAATTGACTGTTTTGGAAAATTTTTTTTTTTTCAAATTTAAAGTCTAAAGAATGCAAATGAATTATTTCCTACAGCGGGCGGTGCGCCCCCTATTCGTTTCCTTCGAAGGTACAGCGTGAAATTTAAAACCTACTAGTCGCGGGCGATCCTAGTGTGCCTCATAGGGTTAAGATTATTTCAGTTGCAATGAATTGAAGAAAGGCCTAAAGAAGAGACTGATGAAATATAAAATAGACTGTAAGTGAAATATAAAATAACGCGTACGCTCTAGTAAATGCAGATAACGCATCTGCCGCAATTTTACTACCTGGTAACAGAATGGCGGAACGCCGAGTGGTTTGTCCTGAACTCGATTAATGATAATGAACGCGCCCAGCCAATTCCACGGTGGCCAACTAACTAGTTTCGTTAGTTACGCAAGATTAAATCTAAATGAATATTTATAACGACTCGTGTGACCGCTCTTTCCTCCTGCGTCGGGGATGCGGTTTACATTCCCAGGTCAAAGGTCGGCCTGGAGTTTCATTTCCGGAAGACGCATTTCTTCGCCGATCCGATTAACTATCTTCAATAGGTATAATACAGTCGCGGTCTGCGAATTCATTATTTCTTTTTTTTTTGACAGATCAAAAACAATGGAATCTCTAGCAAGCCACACGTGACTTTGCATACAATTGTTATCACGAAGCATGCGTGTGCATGGTTTTGCACTAGAATATATTCTATTTGTCTACTTTAGTATATATTTCCGTGATTTATAAAAGATTCGCGTGTCATCTGTTAAGAATTGTATTGTTTGGAAACTGTCAAGAAAACACACAGAACTCGTGGACCAACCGTAATATATGTATACGTCCATAAACAAATGAAAAACAAATTATTTCTAAAAAAAATTCGGGCTATCATTTTTCTTTTCCTTTTAAAGGAAACAGGAGATAAAGAGAACTGAAAAATAAATATGGACGGATTCGACGTAGCGGAAAGCCGAATGCGCGACACGAATAGCGGATAGATACATATTTCTCCTGCACGTTCCTGGAGACTTGTACGTGACCGATATTCCCGCGATATTCCAAAGATATTCCATGGGTATCGCATCGACCGAGTCTCGCCAAGCGTACGCCAGGCACACGTATGAGCGTATACGTATACTATATATGTATATATATTATATATACGGGTACGTTTTATAGGAAGCCTGGACGAAGTAAAACGCTTCCTGGCATTACATGCCATTCTGCAATGCGAATCCGGACCAGACGCGAGCGAATCTTCCTTTTCAATTTTCAGCACCTTCCTTCGCCAGTTGCACTTTGCATACGCGTACCGACATGTATCTTACCTAGACAGGATGCAATTTGAAATATTTTATGCAACTCTCAAGTGGAATATACGTGCTTAGACATGAAAACATAGTGCATATATATATTGTGACGTTACTGTCACGTCACAAATAGTCCCGTAATTGTAAGTTCCGTTTTTCGACTTCTGAACGCATTAACGTCCCTTTTCAATAAAATACCACGCAACCGGCCAGGAAGCACAGGGTCATAGGCTAATAATTGGGCCCTGGGCTAACACAAAATTCTATAAAATATTTCATACGTCACGACCACAAACACCGGTACCGATCCATCCGGACGACTGAACATTACCAAAGGAGGATAAGAAATCTTATTCCAGGGAACGTAGAGAGCACCCGTGTCGACCTGACGACTCCACCCTATATTCGACCCTACCCGAGAAGGGTAGGTATAGGGTAAAGGGTCATCCAAAAGGACAGCGCCATGGGCTTCGCCTCACCTTTCGTTTAGTAACGCCGGTATCGATAGTCCACATTATTTGGACTAGTACCGAAGACGAGGAAGTCTCGAGTCTCGCGAGGCCCCTCGTGCTGGAGGATCAGCAGGCCCCAGAGTGGAGGCACTCGAGGCACCTGGTAACTGGCCTGACGCAGGAGGCAGAAACGACCAAACCTACCGAAGACATCCAGGATCTCAGCCACTATGGTCGAGGACAGGGCCGGCGAGAAACCTCACCGCCACCAGAGGCCACTGGACACCTCGAGCTGCAGCAGCGAGACTCTGATGACGTTCCACATGGCCAGCGAGCTCACGACCATTAAAGTGTTGCGTCTAGTCCGCGTTTGGAACTTTTATTTTAACGCCGTCCTTCCGAGTATCGTATATCCCTGCTCAGTGGAAGACTCCGGCATCTACACAATATTTTCCAAGTCCATCTCGTAGGGGTAAGGCGACTGAGCCACAGATGTGACTCTAGCGTTATTTCATCTCATACATATAGTAAATCATCCCGAGGATATCTTATTGGCTATTTTAGCCACCACCTTTGGCTGTTAGTCGGGACGCTAGTCCAGCCCCACAGTGAACTTTGCGTGTACTCCTTTTCTGAGTTACCATCCTGGTCGGGTGCGAATTCTGAATCTTCAGTAGTTTCGATAATACCGGTAAGAATCTTGCAACAAGTCACGAAATCTTCATACAGCTGACTTTCCTATCGTTGTTCGCGTTTCGCGTTTTCTCCCTGGGTCTACGCCTATGGACGATTTTCGTATAACTGGGAAAAGATTCCGTGTATCGCCTATATGTCTTTTACGATTTAATATTCCTTTATTTGGTAACATTTTCTTAGCGCAACAGTCTCTTGACCCTGGAGACCTAACAGAAAGAATCCGCGTGTTCTCGCTTTACGGGAGCTCACGCATCGAGACAACATTATTTTACGAACATTTACGTTCATTTGGATTTTGTCTCATTTACCTAAATTTTTAAGGATATTTTTCTGATTTGCTTCGAAATTTTCATTTGTTAATTATTGGATTTCTACATTTTTTGGAATAAAAGGAAACCTGCTATTTCTTCTCGATTTCGACCTTCTCATTCTTCTAACAGATTCCTTTACCAACATCTAGGCGCTCCCTGTCCCTCTACCATCACGTATCGCCTGTGCTGGTCGGTAGCACTTTCTCCGTCATTACTGAAATTATTTTGCAGATTTCGTTGCGTGAAGAAAAGGTGCGTCTGGCGCTCGATCGGTCTTTTCTGGTATCGTGTTCCCGGGGACAGAGGTTAGAGTCATTTTTCGACGGGGCTGTCTTGCTACGAACAGCTCGGGTATTTTTTTTGAGTAGTTTGTGTCCTAGCTTATCTTTTCTTTCATTTTTCGTCACAATATACTTATACATCTTTCTTTGTCGCCGATGATGAACACCTCGCCGCTATTACATACAACCCACATACAATTCTAACTACACAATAGATAGAAATAATACATCGAGTAACAATTGCATATACATTTACGTTGCAAATTATAAAGCTGTTGTCAAAAGCTTAGGAGTTTTCTCTAAAGCATTTCTAGTTCAGCTTAAGCTGGTGCTACCTAACCAAACCCCAATTTTCTCAAAGCCACCAGCATCCGTAGTATCGTAACCGCGCTTGCCGCAAATACTTTGGCCATACATATCCGTAAAGGTGAGAAACTAGCCGGGAAAAACCCATAAAAATAATCGGCCTGCGCGTGGTCCTATTATAGTTTTATATGTATATAGTGACCTTAATCTATGTTCACCTACGTGTACCAACCCCGAGGTAATATCCAGCTGGGTTTACGAGGACTCTGTTAGTGGTATTAGTAATAGTAGCAGCAGCGGCAGCAACAGCAACAGAAACATCGTGTCCTGGGAAATTCACTTGGCCTCAGAGAGGAGGAACGCGTTCCTAACGAAACGAGTACATATAGTTACCATACCGTCTGTAGACTACCGACTGCCTAATGGCATATCCACAGGACCGGCATTGCTACTCTGGTCGCGTAATGAGAACAGAGTAAGATGGTCTGACGCAAGATAAGACGCACCTGTATCCCCACCCTGCTACAGCCTCTTCCACCCATTTGGAAAAAAAAAATATATGGATTATATAAAAATTATATATCCTCTCGTGTATGTAATTCATATATAAAAATGGGCATATACATATAATCCATATATATGAAATATGAATATTTATCGAAAGTAATGATTATACGTTTATTGAATGCAACATTATTTTAATGTCCATTACCATTGAACGTTTTTTCAAAGGAACGGCAACGTCTAAGCGATTCAACCAAAAAAAAAAATATAAAATTTTCTTTACTGCCAATTATTAAAGGCCAAGAAGTTCATGCTTCAAATTTGCTCGAAAATTGACAGGATCTTCAGCGACGAGACATACGTTTTACACTAATTCTTCTATTACAACTTGATATTGGTTTTCGGCATCTACTAAGTTCAATCTATTCCATCGACGGATTGTCATATGAGATATTTCTTGAATCCGATAATGGCATATCATAGCGATAAGTTTTGACGTTTATCTGGTTCCTGTGAAATTGTTTAATGTGTGTTACGGGATGAAACAGATGTAAAAAGCGAATGGAAAACGCAGTGCCCTGTTTTCTTTCTAATGTAATTAGAAACGGCTGTGCTCATTTTGAACTAATTTATATAAAAGTCATATACATATACCCGCCCATTTTTACATAGAGGCAATGGTGTATAATCCATACATAACTTATATAAAACTTTTTCTCATAGGCTGACGAATCTTATACCTAGGAATCTACTTGCACCATTCATAGGGTTCCTTTTGAAATTTTCTTTTACACTCGGGAACATCTCTCTAAATTCTACGATACGAATGGTCCTCAAGAGAATGACTACATTACGTCAGAATTTTCATTCAGAATTTCTGAAATCAAGAAGGGCAAACGAGGAAGACTCGTCATATATATATATTCCAATTTTAATGACCAATTTTCAGGGAATACTACGCTCTCGTTCTTCGACTCCGTCGTGCTCCGAATTATGTTACGTAGGCCAAGGTTACGTCATAACGTATTTACTTTTAACGTTTATCGAGCTGAGGCAGAAAAAGAGGATGACGATAGCTAATCTTAAGCTGATGGTGTACTTTGACGAAAGGGCGGCCGTGGAAAGTGGTTACGATGGCGTAGAGCGTCCAATGATTATTTTTCAAGGGAAAACACGAGGCTAAAATTCTCATTGCATATAAAGGCACGATCAATCTGTACATACATAGGTATAGTGCTGCTTTTAAATAGAGCCATTCGCTTCAAGCATCGTTATGCATTCATATCGCGTAGCATTGGCTTAATTATTCATCATCAAATTAGCCCTCTATCTCGCCATTCAGTTCGCCCCCAGATAACAACCTGCGATATTTTATCAAGTTTTCCCGCGTGCCGGTTCCTTTGAGGGCTGCTTTAGAGGAAAGTATAAAGAAAAGGCAAAAATTGCCCTCTCACTAGTACAAAAAAGATCCTAATGTACGTCAATTTATGTGAATTACGGATCAATTTCCTGTCGATAAAACAGGGACAAACACGTTTCCTATGAGATATTGCCGCGCATAAGTGCACGAAAGCGCCTTATAACATTCATCGTCGTTAAAGTACGATGCACCTATAAATGGTGCGCGTGCGCGAGTGCCGCGCACGTATCCGAGCAAGTTTTTGAAAAACAAATTTTCCGAGAAAAAATCTTTTATACGGAAACATTAAATAATTCACTGAAAGCTGTTATTAAAGTTTTTTTCATTTTTTTCATTCGGAATTGCACGATTTCGTCACTCAACATTGCCAGTAAATCTCACTGTGCCATTATACACACCTGCCATTTTAATCTTTACAGGAAGTTTTTAAAAAAAAAAAGAAAAAAAAAATTCCGCGATAATGCGCCTTGCCTGTACCTAGGCTCGCAAACTCGAAATATTTCTCCGAAAGCCAACCAACGAAGAAAATTGTTAATTTCAAATGTTAACGCACGGATGCATAAACGGAGACAGAAGGCTCTCAAAAATGCATCCTGCACCCAGGTGCATAAGCAAAAACGGATAAAACACCAAGTACATACTGTAAAAGCCTCTTATTGATCATGGAGATCTCTTTCCAAGAGTTGTTTTCATCCTGTGGCAGTGCCTTTCGTGGAGTCTGCACCGGCATCGCCAAGGATATTGTCTCTGTCAGCAAATATGTTTTATAGCGACATCATGTCGTGTTCAAGATGTATAAGGGTACAAGGGATGCAGCAGAGTGTCGGTGCGCACAATACGGCAAGATTAAAATGTGTTAGGTCTTCCATAGTGTATACACGTGGAAGAGTCAAGGGTGAAAAAGGGTGGCAGCAGCGACAGCCGAAGTCTGGGACCAGAGGCAGCTATTGGATTTGTAATAGCCTATACCGCGCCATAAAGGTGCCTACACAACCTTTAACCTCCTTGGGCACCTACGTACATCTACATGCATCGATAGATACACGCACCTAACCTACATCCGCATCTACTTCCATAGCCATCGCATATCGAAATTGCACGCCATTTTCTCAGATAGGACATTGCGGTCCCATAAAGTCGCACGGCTAGACTGAATGCATTATCCTCCCTGGAATTTTAAAGGATGTTCCACACCCACTATTACTATGCACCTTCCACCCTACCACGTGTCCGCCACGAAACGACCAATGGAATTACGAGCCACGCGATATTAGTTTTCCCGCCAAAATTATATCTGTCATCTGTCAGAACGATCATAATGCAACATGCCTACCGGCCTGTATATCTATATCCCTTTAAAGCATTAAGATTGACGTAATACGAATTCAAGGTGACAGTGTGTCGGAGAGAAATATTTTTTAAAAAATTGAAAAACAAAAAAAAAACAGTGTCAACCATCGACTCGTATATGTCCACCGTGTGGACATATGCAATACGTATACGCGGTTAACGATGTCCGGCACGTTTAATCTTATCCCATAAAATTGAGCCGTTTCGCATGGCGACAGGAGAGGACGATTAATCCTCATTCGGTCGATAAGGGTATCCTAAGGGATGACGATGGACGATGGGGTTTCAGAGGTTATGCCAGATCACCGTGAAGCTTCCTTGGTAACCCAGGTACGTCCTGCGTGTGACAAGATTGACGGGATGAGGATTCCGAACACGTGGGGGATAAGAAGAAGAAAAAAAAAAAGAAAGACAGACAAAGAGAAGAATGAACCAACAGAGGCAAAGAGAGAAAGGACACTAGCCATGCAAGTGAGAGAAAAAGGTCCTGTGAGTGACGTTTAGCCGACAGAAGTCCCATCCCCACTCCTTTAATGTCCCGATAGAACATCCCCTCCCTAAACCCATCTTACTTATCCCCCGCAATCTCTATCGCTGTATTAGAACCTGGGTATTTCGATTACCCCCCCCAAACGCCACGCTGATATTCTTTGCGCCTTCTCGAGAGTGTACGTGGCAAGGAGAAGAGTCGGGTGCGACGGAGAAGAGGGCTCGGAATTGCTCGCGGTGGAAAATAGAAAATGGCACGGCCTAAGAAGGGGGTGAGTAGACGGGAAAATTTTTGGTGGTGCGAAATTACGCGGAAAGTATAACGTTGGAAACAGAACGTAATTATTGTAAATTATCGCAATGCTTTGTCGAGGAGGGGGGAGGGCGGGGAGGGGAGAGTGGCACGACTACGCAACAGAGACGGTAGGGATGATGGGTTGGAAAGGTGAGAGGGCACGGTTTCGGCTCACTCAAGTAATTAAGAAAGTTAGGTAATGCCCTCAAGGCTCATTTTCATAATCACCGCGATAATGGTATAAATTAACAGTTAACGTAAATCAAAGATGTTTTTAAACTGGGCTTTGCAGACTTCTATCTTACGCTACGTTGCAGTAACTCCTCCAGATACGTGCACCGTGTACCCCAACATTCAGATATCTTTCGGGGATAAGTTCCTGGCGAGAATCCGAGTGAACAAGTCTTTATGTAAATGTAACCAAGCACCTTGAAATTCTGCGGATGCCGCCTATTTTATGTACGAATAGGGGTGTATTACGTACGATGGCTACTTCTAACTCGGCCACCTCTTACGCACCGAACATGGATTCAAGGCTGACGAATCATTTGTATCCAAGCCATTATATAAATGTACGTTTTCAATGAAATGTCTGGAAGTATGAAACAAAAATTATGCTTTTCGACTTAATTTTGTTATTTGTTTTTCGAAACGCATACTATTCTTAAAAATTCGTGAAAAAAAAAAAAAAAAAAAAAAAAAAAAAAAATTCACTGGCTTTCTCGAAAATAAAAAGAACTAACAAAATTTGTGAAACATTAATACAACCGCTAGAATTCTATATCTACGTAAACACAGAAAACCTCCTCCCTAACGTTATGATCTTTTAAACAAACAAAAAAAGAGCATAAAAATTAGCCTTAGGTTTCACATGAATGACTAAACTTGCATGAAAAAAAAAAAAAAAAAAAAAAAAAAATCAGAAAACCTCCTCCCTAACGTTATGATCTTTTAAACAAACAAAAAAAGAGCATAAAAATTAGCCTTAGGTTTCACATGAATGACTAAACTTGCAAAAAAAAAAAAAAAAAAAAAAAAAAATCTACGTAAATTTTCCTGGGATGAAATACACTTGGATACCAGCGTTATGAGGGTGGTACAAAAGACACTGAAGAATCATATAAAACAAGTTAAAAATAAAAAAGTAGTATCAGAGGCGCAGCGGTATTGTCATTATTCGCGGGAAATTCGAACGGTCGACTGCTACGATATATCCTATACGTATATCTGCATAGAACCCCATGCATAGATATGCGCAACTCGTATTCTCGAACGCAATCCCTGCAACACTCGTATACGAAGCCTCGAGAATTCGAGGCTTTCTCGACGGATAACCAGATTAATTAAGGTCCCTGCAAACGAGGAGATACCTCGTGTTAACAAACGCGAATTAACGCGATGTGCCGCGCGAATCCTGGAAATTTCGCTCTCGCAACAAAGAAATTAACGTGTCCCGGGATTGCGACTGGCAGCTGACATCGAGACGGATATATAACGAAATCTGACAAAAGGCTCTGGAAAACGAATAAAATCCTTATTGTATAAAGTCCCGATACTCAATAGGCACGACGAAACGTAATTGACCAACGGAATGCGCCCAATGGCATAATCCAAATCTACGAGGTGCATTTGGGTTGAATCTCCGAACGTTACGATTATTGAAAACAGATTGAGACGGTCACTCTTTCCAGGAAGTTCAAGAACGCCTGGAGTACCGAGATAGCAACGCGAATCCTCAACGATAGACGTTATGGACGTCGTGCGACGTGGATGGTCGTGCTTCTGGTGTCGTAGATAACTATTATTTATTTCTCGGCGATATTAACGCGACTTAAGGCACAAAGAAAGTTGCGGGACCATTAATAATAGAGTATAGCAGGTACCTCGACTGCTTGTACATGCTAAAGTATAGTACATGCTATACCGTCTTTAAATTATTATCGGCAGGAAAAGTAAAATATGTGACGCTACATACGCCAAGTAGTTATCTTATTTTTCAGAGAGTTCAACGTGGCGCCACCGTCGTATTACCTGATCAATTTCTAATATATATTCTGATCCCCGTCAGGGAATACTTCTTCCAGCGAACTATTCGTATTGGTTAAGGAAAGCGAAAAAAAGAAAAAAAAATGTAGTAAAAATATTGGTGTCAGTTATATGAAATGTCGATCGATTTGACGCGCATTCCTGGTGTCGCCAAACTCCCGTACTCGGCGAAATCGACGACGATAAGTCTTTCCGTGGTCGCGCGCGACAGGAGGAGGAAGAAGTGGAACGGGAAAAAGTATCGCAGCGACACTGTCGGAGGATCGCAGAACGTAATTCCAAAACAGGAATAAGAAGGCGCGAAAAGCGTGGAAGAGACCCCAGTGCGAAGCTTTAAATTCTCGTAAAAAATGGCCCCTCCGGATTAAGAGGATTTGGCCTCGCGCGTTATCAGCTTAGAATGTTCGTCGGCTGAAGGAGATGAAGGGGATGCAGAATAAGGGGGCGGAGCGGGGGGGGGGGCGAGAAGCTAGAGAATACCTAAGAGTGGGATGAAAATGCAGGGAGGGGAAGTTGGAAAACGGTAACGTGGAGGGGTACGCGCACGCAAAGGATTCGACACTGATGCAAAGAGCGGGTGGAGGGGTAGGTGAAATCTCAGTGGTGGGGATGTGAAAAAGCCGAGGTGTATTCGTTCGTTTACCCAGAGCTTCCGTGTCCGCATAAATCATTCAGGGTCGCAGGAGGATGAGTACTCGAGGACTAACAAATATATCACTTTTAGACAGCTCAAGAATAAAACAAACAAAGACTTGGTATCCTTTACTTTTGCACTCTGTGCTATACGTCACACCACCGTTCTACGCAACTCTGCGTCTATTACACTCGCCCTATGTGTATGTACATACACTGGATACCACAGTGTACAGAAAACTGTATTGGGGCTGGCCATAGCTGTATTTCAAAAGATTTTGTTATTACAACTTTTGATTGTACGTGTAATCGTTTCTCCCTAGGGAAATCTTCGTATATCGTGGTAACAGTGGTTTAGTAAATTTCGATTGGAGCTCTTAAATTACGTTACGATTCGAAAATAAAAATATGAAACCTGAATATAATGAAAATATTATGTTAAGAAAGTAGATCATTGAATAGTGTAGAATTATGAACCGTTTTTATAAAAACATTGGGATATTTCAAAGACGTTATACTTTCTTTTCCTTTTTTTTTTCATAATACAGCTTATGAACGCTTCCAAAACTACTGAAATTGCTCAACAATACTCTGTAGCAGGACAATGGCAACTTCAGAGGGAAAAGTGGCTGTGTTAAGTTCGCTACTTGAAGTTTTCTTCCAGGCACGTTTCCGAGTAAATCCTTTTAATTAGCTAAAATGAGCAAAGAGCACGCGCAACTGGTTGAATGTTAGTTTTTTATTGGAATTTTTAAGAAGTACTTTATCTAGATTTCATTTTTTAATATTTTTCTTCTGCTTTCTCGGACTCTTTTATCCGCAGTGCCGCTTTCTATTAAGTATATCACGCTTTAGACTTTTTGTATAACCCACAATGCAAAATTTCCCGAACTTTTCGCTCAATCTGAAGTATTTACAAGATTTCTAAGAGCATAATATATTGGTTCTGTTTCAACTTATATTTCTTTCGAATAGTTGACGTATTAAATAGCGATACGAAACCACTTGCATTAATTTGGAGGAACTTAGATATTAAATCGGGTAAAAATAATTCCATCGAAACAGATTAATCATTTGCTTCTGACGTAATCATTTTAAATCAATTTCGTTTTGAAAAGCTATCTTATTACATACATAAAATGCTAATCAAAACTCAAACTAATATCCTGGTTGATTATACACATACATAAACGTTCCTATCATTTATATAGTGATAAAATCACATAATAAATAAATTTATAGTAATGATTAGCGAGAATCCTACCTGCAGACTCGGATGACAACCCAATTCCAGGAGAGTGCGCACCACACCAGCATGTCCTTTGTTGACGGCAACATGTAGGGCTGTTTGGCGCCTTTTATTACGAGCATTTAAATCCGCACCAGCGCCGGCAAGAAGCGCCATTACACCAGGTTCATCACCAAAAGCGGCATGATGAACAGCTCTGTCGCCATCTTTATCCTAAGAGAAAAGGTTTACAAATGAAGTTACTAAATGCACTATATTAAAAGTTTGCGAAAAAATTGCAAAGTATACGTATATATGTTTTCTAAAAAGTGATTATTAAAATACCTCTATTTCAACATCTGCCTTGTAACGAAGAAGAATTTTGATAACTTCCAAATGACCATTTTGACTTGCAGCCTGAAGTGCAGTGTGGCCTGCGAAGACACCATTCACATCAGCTTCCGGTCTCTTCAAACAGTCCTCACATTTAGACGCATCACCATTAGCTGCAGTCTTTACTAATTCTTCGTTTACGTCTCCAGACACGTGGGATTCGAATAACTTTTTTAACAAGGCCGATAACCGTTCTGTAAATATGTATTATACTTAATAGCACTAGGATGTATACAAGAGTAATATGAAATATTTTGTAATGTAAAAAATAATATAACACAGACCTCCACTACTATTTCCTGGTACACTGCCATCGCTATTTGCAACTTTGGTTACTGCCTGAGGATTGTATGTCCAAGATGTGCTACATACTTCAACTTTGAGATCTCCATCATGATATACCTGTTGCACTCTGCCAATCTTACCCAGAGTCTATGAAAAGGAAAAGCATACTTTAAAATTGTTATCAAGATTCTTATATTATAATAATCATATGTATGCGCATACAGCCTGCTAAATGTATTTAAAATTAAAAAATAAATGCGAGGAATAATCAATATAGAATATTTGCTTGTTTCACAGATTTGACCTAAAACGACATAAAACTAAAAACTTAATCTCAAATGAATGGATGTTCAGCAGAAAGCTATAACACAAAATTATCCAAGTACGGTATTTAGTTGTACAGCATATTGTATTATTTTGCTGCAGAATAGCGTTTCTACACTGAAAGTCCATATGATGGTAAAACAGAATTTCTGTAGAAACCTTCTCATACTGAATTAGATAAAGTCGCTAATAGTTTAATTATAATTTGAATATGAACATTATGCATCACTTACGGGTGCCATAGCTTCAGCCCACTCGCCATGTCCACGTTGCAGCAATTTAATCTTTTCCAAATCGTTACATATTTTCACTAGGTCACCCACAGCAAAAGTTTGACTATCTGTACTTGTACTAGATACTGGAACTGGTATTGGAACTTTAGTTAACACTGCTGGATTGAAAGTCCAACGATTTCCACTAGGATAGGATACGACAATGTCATGATCCTCATCGATACCAACAACTGTTCCTGTGGTACCAAGGCATTCGAACATGCCATCAGTCCAGCCACCATGACTATGCTGAAGAGACTGTACTATCTCTAGATCCAAATCAACTTTAACCTGTACCATTAACAGAAATAAGTTAGAAAAATGTATATTATTGTATACTAATATAGGTACAAGTAGTTTATCACCTTTACCTGATCTCCTATCTGTAAACCATGAGGACCTGTACGCCCTGGTCCTTGTTCTCCAAGTAATGGCAAATGATCTCTATAAACTGTTTGACCTTTAGCATCGTTGACAACCTTCAAATCTGCCTGAAATCATTAAATAAAAATTTTGATTATACTTAATTTATAATTTATAATACACGAAACGAACCTTGCCACGTTTCATTAACTTACCATTCCTTCAAAACCGACTCGATACAGATTTTTGGCACCATTATCCCAAATAACATAAGCAGCAGATCGAGGACTAGCAGCAGACCAATCCTGAACTTCATTAACTTTTCCTCGCCGACCATTTCCACCATCTTGATCCTCCCATTGCCAATCTACACCTCTGACTACACGCGCTCCAGGAAATATACCACGAATAGCAATCTATGATAAAGGGTAACACATTAGTTATCTTTCTTCACTTGTGTAATCTTAAATTTACCTTTTTGCTCTTTCTTCTACTCTCTAGCATAACTCTTTCACTTCCTGGTGTAGCAATACGATAGAATCGATGTCTCAGATGGTGTTTGTCTCCATGATAACATATAGAGCATAAGTCATAATTTCCACACTCTGCACACTTCCAGCGTATTCCAAATATTGGTTGTTGACGACAAGTATCACACATGGTACCATCATGTTTCACGCCCGTAGGTGCAGAATCAAGTACTCTTAAATCAAATGCTCCAGAACAGCGATAGTTTGCTGCTGTGCCATTATCCCAGACAACTACGACTTCTTCAGGAGATTCGAAATTCCTTACGGTTCCTACGTGACCTTCTCCTCCATCCTGTTGTACATAATATAAATTACAAATTCTTTATGATATGTATAAATAACTTTTCTATATTTAATACAACCATCCAAATGCTAAGTACTCATACTCTTTAGTGTATTTTTTTTTATATTTATTAACAATTAAACTCATATATAAGACCAGTATAGAAGATTGTCCAATATGCAATCAAGTTTAAATCTTGAATTTAACTGTTAATGACTTTACCTGAATTTTATCCTTTACATTTAAGTGAAAAATCAAAATAAACCTAAATTGAAACGATAGTTATATCATTTTGTTAATAAGCATAAAATAATAGGAATTTCAATATTCATAAAAACAAAAAAAAGATGGTCTTTCAAATAACAACATTACTGCTTGTAATCATGATTAACACATTATAAAAAATTAGTGAACAAAAAAGAGTACAAAGTCATGTACATACAACTGCACAATATTCACACAGACAACTTGTTAAAAAGTAAAGAAAAGGAAAGTACTTAAAATTTCCAGCAATAAATG
This sequence comes from Cephus cinctus, assembly GCF_000341935.2. Lineage (NCBI taxonomy): Eukaryota > Metazoa > Arthropoda > Insecta > Hymenoptera > Cephidae > Cephus > Cephus cinctus. The sequence goes on from NW_014333443.1 coordinate 606,682, forward strand.
CATAAAAGAAATAATGTTTTAAAACATTTCTGATCAAGGAATAAAAAAATAAAACAAATTCGATTCAACAAAACCCATTTGCAAAGATAAAAACCATTTGCATAAGAGATATCTTTATGTGAAAAATGTTTCAGTTATTGACAACCTCAACGATCATCTCTTAAGACCTATACAATGAATCAACAATACAAGAAATGGTAACACAAAGTATGGAAAACTAATAATAACATGGTCATCATGAACAGCTTGCTATCCTAAAAATGTCAATGATTGCCTGAAAATCGGAGCAATTAATAATTTAGGCAGGATGAAAATTGCCCAGAATATAACAAGATTCATCTGCATTTGGAAATAAATGCAAAGGCATTAGTATAATGTTTTTCATGAAACTTGAAATTTGGTTAACTAAGAATTCTAACCTGCTTGCCCCATTTCCATTCTGGACCGCGGATGACCCTAGCACCGACGCCTTCCATCATAAATCTCGTCGTGCGAGCACCGGCACTCGCACCAGCCTCCATCATTCATTGACAAACGAACCTTCACTGAAAACGCGAAACTTCAAAGAGCACAAAACACTTTGCTCAGATACGTACACTGAAAAATACCGCCATCTTAAACTAACGTCAAAACACTGTGGCATCACAAACGGTACTTATTCTCCTAGAGAACTTCTGCTGTCCCATTTTCCAAAATTAATATTTATATATCGGTTGATTTTTTCTTTTCAATAAATATATGACATAAACTGATCATCCGTGATACTGTATTTATAATACACATGTGCTTATTTTTAAAATTCAGTAATCAATCACACTCCAATATCCATTTCACAAAAAAAAGCATTTAGCTTACATAGTTTAAACTTCAGGATATTGCATTTTATCGCTAAATAGATGATTTTAAAACCAATAGTAGTAACATATCATATCTTCCCGATAAGGTCATCTGTTCGTAACACGTGGTCCAACTATTAAGGCCGTTCTACAATCGGACGTTGTAGGTAGAGTTTTGTCGTAACTCGTTTCTGCAAGCCAATCGGAATTATTTTTACGCTTTTTCGCTATTCCGATTAACTTGTGGGAAACAAATTACGTCATACAACTGATTGTAGAATGGCCTTAAACATGATTTAATATGAATCTGTAAGCTGTATCTTTATTTTAATATGCAACATTAACATATCATAAATTTTGTATTGTACAAAAACTCTATGTGAATCATTATCATTGTGCTATTAAAAATCTTTCATAATTGGATGAAGTTATTTATAAATACTCAATTACTTTGTTCTTTATCCAAACGAACATAAGAAATGTCAACCTACATATATATTACGGCCCAAGGATGTATCATTTTACAATCAATAGATTCTCCTTTTCTTGTGGATTTAGACAACAGAGATCAGTAGGGAGATGCACAACGCTACGGTTTTAGGCGATACCAAAAACATAGCGATAAATCGTAGCGGCGAGTCCGGGAATAGAATTTTGTGATCATCGCCTCTGTCGATGTTACAGATTTCGCGTAGCCGCGCGGATCATGATCATCTTTCCAGCCGATATTGCAGTCAGCGAAAATGAATGGATTGCTCGGTGGTGGGGAAAAAGTTGCCGCCCCTCACAAACCGTTCTTGACAAACAGGCGGAACAGCAAGTCTTCCGTATAACCGAACCCTAAATATTTGTATGGACGTAATGCGCAAACAAATGTGTATATTCAAATAAATTTCAAAGTTATAAAAAATGCATAGAAATATTGGTTTTTATTCTTTACCTCTTACCATGTCGAAAATGAACATTAAAAAATGCATGGCGAAATTCGTTGGTAAATGAAACGACCGAGAACAGTTCAAAGAGAAATTTTGAAATATCATAGATAAATATCTATAATAAATTTAATTTAGTATTAAACAAGCATCGTGGCTGAGTCAATAACCTGTCAAAATATAACGCTGCTGGTTACGGGTTCGATCCCCCATGAAGAACTCTTTTTCCATCTTCTTTTTTTTTTCATTTTACTACAAAAATTGTTCAAGGTTCCTTTCTTTTAAACTTTCTAGGTTGCCCAAGCTTTATTTTAAGTTTATATATTTTTTTTTTATTTTATCTATGACAGAATCGACTAATATTTTAAACGCCCACTCGTGCCGCGCAACCGGCGACTTGAGCGGTTGCGGGTCCTCTCTCGCTGAGGGTGTCTGCTATTGCTGTTACTGCTGCCGCTGGTTCTTATAATCTTATAAATACTTTTTTATTTGCAATCTTCAGTTCCAGCGCCCAGTGTAAACTCAATAAGATTTACTATGAGAAAATAATTAGCTGACTTCATTACCTGGAATCAATAATCTTGAGAAGCAAATATGGAAATGAGCATTATCTCTGTCTGTAATTGTTCGTCCTTGTAACAGGCCTATTGGGGACCCGCTACGTTAAATAATGGGAACGCATCGACTGCGGCACCTCTTGGGTGACGTGGAAGCCCGCAGGTTGTCGTTGTTATGCCGAAACACCAATATTTCTATGCATTTTTTATAACTTTGAAATTTATTTGAATATACACATTTGTTTGCGCATTACGTCCATACAAATATTTACGGTTCGGTTATACGGAAGACTTGCTGTTCCGCCTGTTTGTCAAGAACGGTTTGTGAGGGGCGGCAACTTTTTCCCCACCACCGAGCAATCCATTCATTTTCGCTGACTGCAATATCGGCTGGAAAGATGATCATGATCCGCGCGGCTACGCGAAATCTGTAACATCGACAGAGGCGATGATCACGAAATCCTACTCCCGGACTCGCCGCTACGATTTAGCGCCATGCTTTTGGTATCGCCTAAAACCGGAGCGTTGTGCATCTCCCCACTCATCTCTGCCTAAAACCGTAGCGTTGTGCATCTCCCTACTGAACTCTGTAGACAACAAGCATATTCACGTGATGAAATTCAAACGAACGCACAATCGAATATAGTAACTATATAGTAACTTTCTTGTTTCACACTTTTGCAGCCTGTAAATATTACAAAATACTTGCTTGAACGCAAATCCTACCGGTTTCTTAATAATAATGAAATAATTTAAAATACGCTGTAACATACAAATCTACGTACATAAATAGATATTCGAAGGGTCCATTTTATTCTTTATAAACTGTTGTTAACCGTCATTCAAAATATAACTAGTATTTTAATCTCGAATGTCAAGCCATTTATTCAGACTTCAATCCCACCCGTTACATAAAATGTTACCAGTGAATATAAGATAGATAAAAGTGTGCGCAAAGTCCCAAATACCGATCATTCTCGTAGCAGTTACGTGTGCCATGGGATGGTAGATGATAGTGTTGCGCATTAGAAACAACGTCGTAAGTGTCTTATTGTAATCATATGAAAATAGAAGGAAGGATGCGAAATCTAATGGACTCTTCGGGATCCTGGATGCATCGTTATGCCGATGTGACAAACGCTAGGACTAAGTACGAATCCAGTGAAAATGACTTGTGATCAAAGTATCGGTTTTCCGCGTGACGGTTCTACAATTTATTTTCGTCGCCGTACCCATTTTCTTATATTACAAACGACTCGACTGCACTCGCGACAATTGGCGTTAACGTGGGATGGCAGCAGCCCTGAAGAAAAATCATTCTCGTAGAAGATTGGCCGCACTCACTTTCCTATCCAATATATCCTTGGACGGGAGTCATAGGGACACCAAATTAGCCCTGCTACCTCGTAACGGGGCTATACATCATAGAACCCTCAGTGAGAGTCATACCGTGCCTGCTGAACTACCTGATTTGGAAAGCTCTGCTGACGAGGCTGTAGATTGTTTGACAGAGGAGAATGAGTTATCGAAACTACCAGAGTCATCTCCACAGCCTGTTCGTAAGACTGTAGAACACCACTCTCTTAGCTCTGACTCCGATGGACTCTTTACGCCTGCTAAGGCTACCGTCGCTGCCTTCCTGGATCAGGAGCGCATCTGTCCTCCACTGGGAAGTGGAATTCATGGATCCTTCAGGGACCGGTAACTTTATCTTAGTTTCTATATTGTTCCCTCTTGAGTTAATTTAAAGACCGACTCATATTTATTTGTACTGTGAATCACATAGATTATTATTAGCAATATACTACAGGACTGAAAATTAAATTATGCATTGTTTAAATTTATTCAAATGTATTACAGTTAAAGTATATACAATATACAGATCAAAATTATAATATGAATTAACATCTCAATAGTATTTTATAGCTAGTCAACTTTTCTGTGAGAGATATTCTTGTCCATGTTTGGTCTCGGAGACTCCCAGTTATTTTTGTCTTTTAAATGTACATGGTTGATATAGAGCTGACTTTCAATCAACTCTATAAACATCTTATGTACTCTGTTAGATATCAGTTTTGTTATAACATTTTAAAAAATTCATTAAAAAAATATATATTTTCAGATACAAAATACATGATGTGTCATGTCTGTGTTTAGTTTTTCCGACCGATAAATAATATTAATGAACAATGTGATTATTAATATTAATTCCATACCCCTTTCATGTCCTTACATAATAAACACATGAGAAACATTAATAAATTTTGCTAAACTGCAGAACACCATGACTTCTTGAAGTTAGCTGTGAATTTTTTAGTTTTTTTTCACCTGTAGTCTTTCAAGAAGAAGTCGTATTCCACAGTTTTACTAATAATTTTACTGTTACCAGCATAAGAATTTAAAAAATTGCGGCAATAATAATATTTCTAATCGTCCTCAAGCACATGATACAAAGCATTATCAATCTCTGTTTTGTAACAGTTTTTTTTATATTTTTACTGTGCCACTTTAAACGACGTCTGCACCTTATCTTAAATTGATAAGACATTAACGTGATACAAAGCATCAAAAAGCGTCATTATTGATACAACACGTGCTTATATCGTGCTTACACTATATTCATTCTCTGACAAGACGGAGTCTCCAGAGAAGCCAACTAGTATTTTACAGTTATATATTTAATTATACTAATCGGATTATGACGGACTTATGGCGCCTGTTACGTAATTCATTTAGAGCATTAAACCCCACCTAATAAAGTGATCCATGTTTGCAATACACACTTATTTAAATGCTGATACTCTGTTATCACCGAGCAATGGTCTTAAAATTATCATTGAAATATCATTAAATTTTCTCAACAAAAGTAACTAGCGTCAACACCTATAATAAAAAAATACAGTATATTTATCACGCTTTCTGAGTGTAATAAAATGAGCTCATGGATGAATAATTTATTTATACGAGAACCTTACGACTTCTTATCGAGAATATTATTTTATTATTATCTGTATATGATTACAAATATTCATTTGATTATCGCAGTACTTACACTGTTCTTTGTACTGAATAGACACAACATTCAAGAACGAATACTAAAGTATCTTAGTATCTTGAATTTAAATCGATTAAATTTCATTAGGAGATAAAAGTGAGAAGGAATTTCAAGAGCAACGTATAGAAATAAAAGCAAGCTTAACTAATATATGATCAAACAATACTCTCTCAACACGTAACTTGAAGGGTATTTATGCTTCGTCAGAGAAAACGAAAGTATCCTTGACTGATTTTATTGAATCGACAATCGGTAATATTATAAACCCGAATCTTTAGTCTGTTTTATAAATGTATAAATAATATTTCTTCAATTACTGCACTTTACACGTATACTTCAGATATATTCTGAAAAGTGCCTGATACAATTACTACCAGATCACAGAAAAGGGCAGTCTAAGTATAGCGCACATAATAAAAATGTATGATTTTATACTTTCATAATTAAAACTAGATAGTCACTATAGATGGTCTAATAATATCCGTAAATAACTCATAAAATATACAAGATTATTAAGAAAAGAAGGTTTGTTTAAAATGAAAGTTTGTCAAGGTCATCCTGTTCATCATTTTTATCATGTGCATTTACGTTTACCTACAGTACAACAGTTTTAAGGTCATAATGTTATAAGGACGATACGTTGCGTATAAAACATTACTAAAATTTTTGAAGTGCACTGAACATCTTTACGTAAAAGATAATTTTCTATCCAGGACTGGAACTGCTGGCAGTGATTACTCCCTACCGGAAAGACGAGTCGGTTCGCTCCAGTACAAAAAGCGAATTATTCATCAAACATCAACCTTGTCGGAAGACATCAGGCATCAGCACAACAGTAGCAGCGAGAGTATTGGTTCTTTACGATCAAAATCGATGAGCCAGTCATCAAAACCGAAATCGAAGATTCTGAACAACGTGCAGAGCAGCGCTACGAGTAGCGGAATTATACCGGAAGTGAGCAAAGAATTGCGTCTGATGCATCGTCCTGGAAGCCGACATAAGTTCGGCGACGACAGATTAATCCTGGTCTCATCCAGGCGTGTTCCTTTCCTGGTATTTTCAGCACTGCCCTATAATAAAAGTCAGCGCGCAAGTTGGTAAGTTAACCGGAAACAAAAGGCTAACGGTATACACAGGGTGATTCAGGATCAGCGCTACAGCTGTTACTGGTAGATACCAAAGATGATACTCGACCTCACTAATTTCGCCGTGTTGCGAGATTTCCTTTAATTTCTTTTTTTTTTTTTATATATTAGAAATAACAAATTAGAGGCTAGGATTGTCGTTCCACGGAATATGCTGGTACGAATGATTATAAAACAATTTAATGTTGTCAACATTGGGCTCTGATATTCTCCCGTGCTTTTGTTTTTCGATGGCACTACATATTGCACGCAACAAAGTATCAGGAAGTCGGTTTGGACAGATAATGTTAAATCAGTAACACGTGCTCTGCGTTGTGATCTTCTGTGAAGGTCATAAGAACGCATTCCACGATTTCAGTTAAAAAAGAATATGTCAGAGAATTCTCGTGCTCTTGCTATCGGCCTCTATTAGTCGAAATGATTCCTCAAGCATACAATTATGTCTCTAAAGGAGAGTATTGTTAATGATGCGAAATGCTTATTCCAAAATTGATTAAATGTCAGAGGAATCCAAATAAGTGTCCCTCGAGGTGTATCTGTAAGGATGTGGTGAAGTCTGACAGAAGTGCGGACGGCTTTTTATAACAAATACGCGAGAAAATACTAAATTGAAAAGGAATCTCGTAGCTGTGCCTCATGGTGTAATCAAACGATCAATCTTCTGCTGCGACACTTCTGCCAGACTTCATTACATCCTCACTGCGACACCCGGGTGGACACTTGTTTAAATATAATCCCGTCGAGAAACAAAAGCAAGGGACAATATTACAGCTAAATGCTGCTAATCTTAAATTGTTTTATCGTCATCCCCACCACTATCTCCTCTGAAATCTTTATCTCGCTATCTCTGATATTAAATCATTTGAAAGTTAAAGCAAATCTCGCAAAACGGCGAAAATATGTCGTCCAGAATTGTCTCTAGCGTTTACTAGTAATGTTTATAATGCTTATTCTTAATCATCCTGTATAATAGATTACATACCGATAAGTTCAAAGAATTACTTCCCTTTTTGACTGAATTCAAATAAACCAGTGGATTTTATGAAGTGGAGTTTATTTGTTTGACTCCGTGCTGTTTCACGATAGTAAGTCTCTCTTTTTATCATTATCAGTTACAGATTATTTTTCTATTTAGTTGTTGTTATCATATAGCCTTCATACAACAGGCATTATTTACGCGTGCAATATCTACACAATATCGAATGCATTCTGGCGTTTTAAGTTTGTTCTATGACTAATTTATTTCTTTAAGCTGTGTTTTCAATTGTAATGTTTGTACATATTTCGATGTGATCTTTAATGGTAGTGACATGAGTATACACATAATCTTGTGAATTACCAACCTGTGATATGAATGTCTATATTTGTATTACTGTTATTTATTATTGCTATCGTACGATAACTGTGGACATGTTAGCCATATACTGATCATATGTGAGAAAAGGTAGATAATTCAGAGAAAATTAGATCGCCTTAGATTAATTTTGTCTTAATGAAGAAGTCATTGATCCATGTATAATCAGGTCCGAGTTACGTAAGGATCAAGGTCGAAGAAAAAATACAACAGGACCTAGGCCGTTATCAGCTATCAATGATAATTTGGATCCTTTCGGCCTCTTGGGAATAGAACGTGCTAAGGATGGTCAGGTAACGAATACAAATAACATGGAAGAAGAAAGCATCACAAATGATGATGCAAAATCATTAATAATCGTAGAATTTCTATGTTGATTATTATTGATAAATTATATAATGTCCGTTTTGTCTTCCATAGGAAATTTCGTATGGAAAGTTATTGGTCCCCTCGAGACAATTTCAAAAAGAGAGGAAATTGCACTCAAGCGAAAGCGAAAACATGGAATTGATGCATTCAATGCCTAAGCAACATCACGCGGTAGCAAGGTACCCAACAGACAATCAAAAAATAATCAAGAACTTACCAACATGCAGATCAACTCTTATTGCCCCTTTTTGTTTAATCAATCATCAATACTTCTTCTCGATTCATTCCGGAAGCTTCCCGTTATTCATGGTGGCTAACAGAAATTCGATTTTTTTGCTATCAATTATTCGTCTTCTAACTATAGGCGTTGACTTCGTGATAAATTCCATTGTCGTTTGTTTACAAGTTTTTAAAGATCGATGTTTTCGGATCTGTTGTTAATTTCCACTTATAACGATATCAAATTAGAATTACGCTTAACGATCTGTCCGTTAACGAGGCTCGTTGCCGATTTTTTTACAGGACAAAAACTATTACCTGGAATGTGGACAATACTAATAAATGGTAAAGAAACACTGTACTTTTTCATATAAGGAGTGTCGTAGGTTTTTGTAGCATCTTGCTGTAAGGTTTACATGGATATAACAATTTTACAAAACAAAAGAAAGCTAATCACTGACGAATTTCATCTGTCACGCCAAACTTCTTCGTTATTAATTTCGATCACTGCATGCTTGGTGTTAAATTTAATGACGTTTATTTCTGACATTAAAACCGGCGTTTTTATTATATATTTTGTACAATTCAAATTCATATTATAATAGTGAAGAAATAATTAATAGTATTACATTCAATACACAGTTATAAAGGATAATCATAACATTAAATTATCTTATACAACAGTATTAATAAGATATATGACATATAATATGATCAAAGACCGTAAAATATTTCAGCTAACGTTAATTGTGCATTATGCAGCTCAGCTGGTGGCATCTACGTATAAAAGCTTGGCTCAACGGGATTGCATGCCCATGAACTTATTAATTAATTTGTCAGCGAAAACAAAAATGCGAATACATTCACAGAAATAAGATATAACTTTTATTTCAGGTGTCTGTCATATGACATGGCCACGCATCGCGCACAACACGCATCTCCTAGCTCACCACCATTGTCATTCACTACCGAAACTAAAGGTAGTTCCAACAATACAAAATCATTAAGCATATGAACCAATATGAATAAAATGAACAATAATAGTTTCAGCACACGAATGGGACGACCAGCCCATACAATACAATCCCAACTTATTGGATGATCCTGAACTTATTGCCGGGAAACACAGAACATTACTTACATTTACATCGTATATGGTATTTACATAAGTAACATTTTGGAAATTGAATTTATTTTCTATTGACACACCATGTTTATATCTATATCGATTTATGTTTTATAATACGTAGGCATCTGTCATCGATTATGTGAGACCATCCGATCTGAAAAAGGAACTAAATGATAAATTCAAGGAGAAATTTCCGCATATTCAGCTGACACTCAGTAAATTACGAAGGCAAGCATAATCCACTTACCATTTGAAATAGATTAATTTCTTTATAAGGTTCTGTTATTAATCTTCTACGACGAAACAATTAAAGAGTATTAATTTTCGGATGTTTTCTTATGTAGCCTGAAGCGCGAAATGCGGAAAATCGCTAAAATAGAGTATGGAATTGACCTGTTGACCGTAGCTATGGCATACGTCTATTTTGAAAAATTGATTCTAAGGAATGTCGTCACGAAACAAACGCGGAAGTTGTGTGCCGGAGCTTGCCTACTGCTTGCTGCCAAGCTTAACGATGTCAAAGGAGACGTGCTAAAGTCCCTTATCGAGGTAAATAATCGCAATCTAGAAAACAGAGTTATCACTTATTTACGATATTCTCAGTTTTTATTTCACATTGCGATTTTTAAGTCTATAGATGTCTGCACATTTTAGAATTATTAAAGATTCAATTTCAGCCGTATCAGATTCGAATTCCTTGTTTCTAGCCACCTATAATAATGTTATCTACTTATCAATTTATTGCAGAGAACGGAAAGCATTTTTCGCTTGAATCGCAAAGAACTAATCACCTCGGAATTCGCAGTCTTGGTCGCCCTCGAGTTCGGCCTCCATTTGCCAACTTGGGAAGTCTTTCCGCATTATCAACGACTAATTTATGAGTCCTGACCTTCTCTCACGCCATTGCTTTCACGCAGACGTAGAACATTCTCCTCGTAGACACTTGGCAGATGTAGAAGAAACACACTCACATACGGCATGCATGGTATGAATAATCGTCATTTTGTAATTTAATTGCGAGAATGTATCTTGATCTCATTTGAAAAAACTGTGCTCTGGCATTTATAGGATAATTAATTGATTCATAAATTTCCTCAATTATTTCTCGAGTTTCTCCGAAATAGAAACATAATCTTCATGCCTAATGAAATACGGGCGTGAAAATATAAAAATTCATTGAAATCGCAAAGGAGGATTTGAACAATCAGAAAATCACAATCGTTTGAAGGTAGACATACAAAAATGAACAGTACGATTCTTTTTAGAATACAAAATTTATTAATTTAAACTGTATAAAAGTAAGTGACAGTTGAAATAACAAGTTTTAATCAATTCTGGGGTTACTTCAGTATATCTGAAATTCAATTCAACATAAAAAAGGTACAAGAACGCTTTCTTGTATTTTACTCTTTCTTTAATATTAGACTGATCATACGATTGTGATATATAATCCCAGGTGCCGTAAATAACTAATAAGAAAATCGCGTTAGAATAGCACGAAAGGAAAAGAACATTCAATACCTACATGACGATATGAAAACGTAACATTGATGTAAATGAGTTTGATACTGCACGCTGAGAGCAGTGACAGATGTCTGCAGTAACAATGTAAAGTCTGAGTGTCAGTAATGACGTGAAATTAATGAATTATCCAATTGATCGTTCGTGATAGATAAATTGAATACTCCGGAAGTCAAATTGATAAGAGGATGTCGAATTAAAAAATTTAACATATGAAAAAATATAAATCGTGATAAATAGTTAATTAAAGTAAATGCAATGAGCAATCACTTATGCATTCAGTATAAAATAAATATCGGATCTTATTGAGGTTAAAAAAAGATTGTCGATGTCTTTAAACTATCATCGTCTTCAGGATATCACGTTCGTTATTATTACCCGTTCCCCTTTAATTTTTAGTAGAATTTATCTCCCACTTGACAGTATTATTACATCTCATATTTACAGCTTACTAACCTTTTAATCTAGTATAGATCAATTACCTTGTATGCTCATGCTAATAGCATGATTCACATGTACACGTGCAAAGAGTAACTTCTTACACGGCACAAAATGTCCGTAGGACATCCATAGGACGTCTATTTAACGTCCATCGGTCCTTCGCAATTGACAGATGGACTTCGTGACTGACAGCTACTGGGCACAGTGGACCCGGAAGACACGCTGAAATTAGCATATAAATTCTGGAGCGTGTTGTTATGCTTACATTTAGTTTGAGACACAGATTATAGGGAGCTCATTCTCTTTTTCAATATGTCCTCAGTCCTACCGGAAGTCCTTATGATATTTGTGCTGTGTCAGTTGTTTATAATTTTAATTCTTCGTATAGATGCATTCAAGCCGAAAAAGTTGAAACTACCAATGGTACTTTACGATAATTTTAATTTCATGGGAAAACATTAGAAGTTGAGTGGATGCACTTTTATTTTTATTTAATACTCTTGCGGCACAATCTGTATATAGTTGGTGTTATTTTATCTTATGTTATCATGTGTCTTATAATTGTGCTCAATTTTTATTATCCTAAATATTTCATTATGGTATCCACTACTTTTATAGAAAATGCTCAACGCATTGCGTTATGTTTCTGTGAAATGGTGCCTGGTGGAAAGTAGTAACTTCATTTATTTTTTAGTTACCTGGATAAAAAAAAAGAGATGTATTATCTTACAAAAAAACTCCACGATGTGGCAACTGTAATGCTTGAAAAAAAATTGTTACTATCTGTGAATACTATTACAGAATGTACCCCATGACATGTTTTGACAGAACTATATAGCTATATATAAGTCAAAAAAATAACGTCAATCCAATCGTGACATAATGGGAAATATCGTACACGACAGTAAGGGTGCGCGAAACGAGTTTTTTAGTCAAGAAATAACAAGATATACCTTAAATCGGTGCGAATTCAGCAGTAAGACTGGAATTATTGGCAATTGAATGGACGTTTTTGTACGAAAGATTAACGTTTATTATTATCTTTTGCTATGCAACAGTACATTTTACACGTTGTATATAAAGTAGAGCAAAATCACACAGGCGTTAGCTCATCTAAAAATCTCAAATATTTATTCCGATATCCTACGCCAATTAAAAATTTTTCCTCTACTAATGGTGTTGAAAAAGGCGAAGAAAAAATATTTATTAAAATCGAAAAACACAGTTCTATTCCAACATTCTTCTTGGATGATTTAAAAAAATATATTAAAAATCCTTCTCCGTTAATCCAGCATTGTAAGATCCTACGCGTGAATGATACATTTAACAATTATTCTAAGCTTTAAATATACATACGTGTAGAGGTCTTGCATACAAAACTGCCGTAAGCATAACGTAAGGGATAGACTTATTATTAATCAGAGTACGTTAGAACCATAACTTCGTAAAATATAATAGATACATGTTCATTGGCCTCAGACTTACATTATGTATGCGAAAATTCTGTGTGAGATACTCATTAAGCCCTTGCGTTAGGCCGACGTATGTAATCCGGTGTAATTAATTAATTACTTTAAGTACTTTTATGAAATGGATTTAATGGATATCGGTATAATTTACTTATATTGGCATGGAATGTTGGATTATGATTAAAAGATATTGATTTTGAATTGGTTCCGCTTTGTCTATTCGCAATATGATGCTAGAATAAAAGTGGGATCAATTCCTATGACATAGGTGGTTCAGAAAACACATTGTAACATTTTATCGATATGTGATCATATATAAAATGTCATACAGCTTGTTCCAAAGCTGTGCAATGAATACTATCTTATTTCGTTCCTTTGTTTCTCTATTTTTGCGGCTGTCTTGAAAAAGTTAAATTTTATTTTGTATCTCTGTTTTTAATTATCTGCTAGAGTGACTTTAAAAAAAATAAAACAAAAGGTCTTGAAGTGTAGCGATAACGAGCTTAGGGACAAGTCTGTACAAATTTGAGAAGAGATTTTTCCTCGATTATATTTTGTAAATATCTGTGTGTTAGAATAAGTTTATATGTCTCTCACGAGAGTCGATGATGTGAGTGCGTACTCCATTCATTATCTTTTCTCTGCTCTTTATTCAGTACCTCTAATTTATGTGTCTTTCTGTTTTGTATAGGTATTCTTTTCTTCTGTAATCAAAGATGTAATTGCTCGTTAGGATAAAACACTAAAAATTATAGCGGCACAAAATATCTCTTATGTGCAGGAATTTATCGAAAAATTAAGTTTTCGTTATACTGTTATAAAGTTGCTAGGCTTAATAGTGATACAGTTGTTTTCATGGGAAAGTACCAATTGCACGTGAATGAAAATGAATACTTTTTTATAACTGTCCCAAAGATCATGGCGTGACATTAAAATTGATAGTCCATAACTTTTTTAATAGTTTTTCTATCACGCTTGTAACGGCGTGCGTTCATAAAAAGAAGTCACGCAAAATACTCACTAATGTTTATCATGGTCTTTTATCAACTGAAAAAAAGTCATTTTGGCTAATGGAAGAATGGGTAAATAATCGTTAGAGAAACAGCAAGTCTACTCAGTCTTAAATAATATTTAATCACAGTGTACGCATTCTAGTCCTTGCTACTGTTTTTAAAGATACTGAAGCAACAGGAGGGAGGCATAAGTGTGAACTGTCCATTGATCGAACGAACAATGTAATTCTGGATTGACTTTATAGTATCTATATATTCTATAGAATTGACATACTTGCGAATATATATTATATTCTAGTACTTAAATCTTGTAGATTGAATATATATATATATACGTATATATTATTGTACTTACAAATAAATTACTTAAACCATTATAGAAATCTGTTCCAACATTCTGGAAACAATCAAAAATAAGAACAAAAGAATTTTACTAATCTTGCTTAACCCTTAACTACACACGTGTGATCTCAAAGACCTCATCAATTTTTTGTTTAGCCCTTCTGCCGAATTGGTCTGTGTGTAAATTTTTAACGAATTAAAAAAAAATCCTACTAGATAATTATTACTTGATAATTGGTCATTAAATTTGTTTTAACTAAGAGGAAAATGACGCAAAGCTCTACTTTTGAGCTATTCTATTCGTTGTAATGGCCTCACAAGCCAGATCCACAGATTCAGGTCTCACAGATCTAGTCTTGTAAAGTATGTTTCTAAGGCCAGACCTGTGTAATTAAGGGTTAAAATTATACCAGCGATTTTGCGTTCCCATATATTACATTGATATTGTGACAAACAATGCGTATTTTGATAATTAAGGATTACGACTTTTTTTTAGTCTTTACACGTTTTGATGAGTAAATTTGTACAAAGGAGTGTACTGCTTCTTCCGGTTCCTGTAAACGCATTTCGGCTGCAATTGCAGCCGCGGCTGCTCTTTCTGCTGCTTTTTTCTTTTCGCGCAAAACTGCCATGGCGGCTTGAATAATTATTTCATAAAATTCTAGAAAGGTGATCTGAGATTGCAAAAATTAGTATAGATTGTTTATATACATCGGTTTCTATACTGAGCCAAACGTACCTTGTATTCCATATTTATGATCATCCCTGTATCCTTGTCCTTTATTGCAGGACAAACGTCAGCCAAAATTTGTGTCATTTTCTTCGCGCCCAATTTACGAAATGCGTACAATGTATTAGCTGAAATGATAACTTTTAGAATAGAAACTTAAACAGCGTTCAATTTGAAACTCACATAATTTATCCGTGGCTTCCTTCGGTTGATTTGTTATCATTGTAGGTTTGTTAAAAGGTTGTTTCTTGGGAATGTAACTTATTCTTTCGCCAATCGTTATTGCATTGAAGCCATCCAAAAACTGTTCTGGAGTTAAGTCATCTGACAAAGACGACCACAATGGATATGGCTTTGGATCTGGCAAACCTATTTTCCATTTATACATAACAAATTTGTATTTTCATTGTTATAAATGTATTTTATACCTTTCATTATGCAGGTGACACAAAGTAAATCCTGTGCTGTATGGGGTTCACCAACGTCTTGATAAAGCTGATATACAGAGAATAGCGGTAATAGATCTTTGTTAATGTTGCTTAATGTTCCTGCTGATAAATAATTATTATTTTCGTACAATATTATTTTTGAAGAATATAAAATTACTACCGAAAAGTCTATCTCGATTAGTAATAATTAGTAATTATTTTAATTGAACCTGTACGTTTTTCCATATTTGGTAGAATATCATTTTTCAAAAATTTCTTAAAGCCACTAGCGACTCTTCCTTGCGTATTTCTCGATTCGATGTTTCCTGGTTTTGTATACAAATGCCAAGACACTTCCAATAACGCATGAAGAAACTGCCAGAATTCAATTCTCTCAAATGGATAATATGTCTCATGGATCAATATGGACTTATTAAGGGCTGATAGGAAAGTTATTTAAAAAAAGAAAGTAATGAAACGTAATGCCGATATCTTCTCTGTGCAAAAATACATTATGATATTCACATTGAATATTCCAATGACTCTGATACGTACCAAGATGTTCATCGATTTCAACGAGACTCATGCCCTTATTGTGAATACCGCAATCACGCCAAAATTGCCAAAGACACAATCGTGTCATAGATAATGAAGATTTTGATGTATTATCACAAAATATTTCAGAATATCTTTTGTAAATTACACGGAGTTGTGTAACATACTGTGTGAAGCAATTGTAAACCCAAATTCCTTCAAAATAATAATCAGACAAATCCAAAATATCCGATTTTGTTTCAATTTTCGGTATACTGTCGTTTACCACGGCGTTGTCAATACTTTCGTTTCCAGCAGTCTTATGGGTAGAAGAATTAATAACTAGTATCGGGGAAGCAGCATGTGTGGCTACATGAACAAAATAAATGTACAAGATGTTACAAGACATCCCAGCCAACCCGTACCGTCCAAAAAGTCGTCTCAAAGACGTCTAATGCGACATAGATTATCTTTTGGGCATCTTAATGATGACTAGGATTTGTGACCTGTCTGGGATGCTTAATAGTAATAGTACTTAATAGTAAAAATACAAATTACATGATACTTTGGTACTGCTACTAGTTCTCAAACACGTGCAGGAGGTGTTATTACAATCGTAACACTTTCCAGATATTATAGATGTATCAGAACGCGATTCCATTCCAGTTGGATCCAACAGCTGATAGAGATGAAACCAAATGGACGGCCACTGTTCTGGTTTCATAGCCGTTGTTGTTCTTGGAGTTCGGTATATTTTCGGTAGCGGCTCGAATCTTAAAATTCATATTACAAATATATATTTTATTAACTAGCCTTTGTAGAAATTAAAAAAAAAATAATACTCGGTAACGTTTAGTTCCTTGTCTTCGAAATTTTGAGCGGTTTCAACATTTTCTTCGTTGAGTAAGTATGTTTGACTTTCCGGGATAGAGCCAACCAGTATATTATTTTCAAAAAGTGGATTGCCTTCAGTTAACTCACCGTTATTGCCTAGCGTGACATTTAACGTGACGGTTACAATAATAGCATAATTAATACGTTTAACATAACCAAAACAGTTACCAATTATTATGCCGTCACCGTCTTTCAAATCATTCTTCCATTCTCCAGAAAATCTTGCTCCGCCAACTGAATTTAATTGCAGCAGTCCTGCACGTAATCATATCCAGACAATGGAAAATATTAGTTTAATCAATCATACTACAATATAAATTAATAAATGAAATTTCTACTAGGTATAACCTTTCCCATCACGTTTGCCATCTATCCAATGACCTATGTAACTGGCTTCCTGTGGCCAAGATAGAGTTTTATTAAAGAATCCATTCCACGTATATTGTCCATGGCTAGAATCATCCATATAAATTCACTAACCCGATTTACGAACCAAAATACAATATAGTAATATTTAATTAGCAAAGACACCCGTGCATAGCTCCAGCCTTCCATTCCCCACGATAGATGTCACCATTAGGCCAAGTCATTGTACCAAGACCATCGCGACAATCGTTTTTCCATAAACCAATGTATTTAGCACCACTTGGATAAATACGTAATCCTACGCCATGCTTTCTTCCCATGTTCCATTCGCCTTCGTAAGAATTATCTTCGCCGTAACGACAGTACCTGAATATAAATAAATTTTACCTACCTAAATTTTATTTAAATTTTTTTAAATAAAAATATTTTTCTTACCCATTTTCATGCTTCTGTCCCATGTACCATTGGCCTATGTACAATATATGATAATCTCGATATACCATTGTACCTCTGCCATGCCGATAACCGTTGTAAAATTCACCTTCGTACCAGGCGTCATTTTTCCATTCTAAGTAACCTTTGCCTCGAATGTTGTTTTCCTCAAAGGTTCCCTACGTAATTTATGATTGTAATACGTGGTATAATGACAATTATTTATATGACAGTTTTCAACACTTTATAGCCCGTTCCATGCTGCCATTGGTAAACACCGTTTCCTTCCATCATTTTTCGACTTAGTCGACCTCTATAACGATTTTTATTTCGAAAGCAAATATCGACGGATTCGTCTGGTAATATTAACGCCCAAGGAGGCTTTTCTGCCGTTTCGTATAATTGATTGGAACTGTTATTGGACAGTCTTTGCCTGGAGTTGCCAAATTTTTGCGTTGATACGAATGGGTTTCTTGGAATCACAGTCTTTCGTGCTGTAGACGACCAACTTAAAGAAAGAAATGCCGATTAAGAAAAAAAATACAACTTTTAACATTAGATTTAACATGAATTACTCTTTCGTAAAATATTTGCAGATTTGATCGAAAATTGTATAAGTAAATTCATCCTGTGTTTTATACGCTCGGCGTGTTTCAGCCAGAATTTCTGTGTACACCGATTCGTTATCCATAAAATCATCGTCAAAATGTTCATTATCTTCCTTATCAGATTCTTCGTCGATTGACAACAAACTGTCCTTAAACTTTTTCATAGTTTTTTCATTTCCTTCGAAGTCGGTCAAAGTAATGAGGCTGATTTTTTTCGCGAGGAATACCAATTTACCTTGACGCTGATAACAGATGAAGGTTTGATATACGTACCAAATTCAGACCGTATAACTATACTATTTCTTTTTGACAATGAAGAGAATTTACGTTTAATATTGATAAATATTTTTAAGAAATTTAACATGACTACGACAATTAGAAAAGAACCGATAAATGTTAGTAAAAATGATGATTTGAATATTTTTCTTTTTATGTAGAATAAACTCATCAGAATATTTACAGTCCGTTTTTCCACTACTTGGAAATGAAGTTAAACATTTCGAAGTATTAAATATTGAAGTCCCTACAACGTATAATAAAAAAGTAATGATTCACGATTGGTAATTATTATCAATACATGTTAATAAAAGATTTTACATTCTTCAAAGGTTCAATGAATAAGACAAAACTGTTAATACTAAGTTGTAATTTTTATTAACCTCAAATATTTAGGCAACTATACTTATTGGCAGAGCCACGTGATACTACTAATTTTTTTCCACCAAAAGGCCACTTGCACATGGCCTCGTATAAGAATCTGGGTGATAAATATACAAAAACGGGAATTTCCGAAACTCATGCGATGCTAGAGCAAATAAAAACAAAGTGTCAACAAGCCGATTGCCAATTAACGAGGTAAAATTTTTATTGTAAACTGAAAATAACTATTTAATGTATACGCACCCAATGATTGGGCAAATATTATTACTTTTGCAGATCGGCAAATCGTAACCAGAACTCAAAAATTAATGGTATGGAAAAATATACTGGCGATTACGGATACAAGAATTATCGAACGACAACAGAAATCGATTATCCCTCGCACTTTTCGATGACGCCTAAAAAAGTATCCACGTACAAAGTGCCTTTTCTTATGAATCGTCGCACAATCGGTCACGATTCTCTAAGCTTCGAAAATTCACCTGGCATTCGGACATTCGTAGACGACGATATGGAACTTCACGATAAAATCGCTGACTTGAAAATGCATCGTCACGTGTCATACGATCCGATCGTCAAAAGTTATACAGATGTTTGCAAGTACAAAAGAATTCGCATGAATGCGTAATGCATTTTCGTATAAAATGACTTTATTCGCTTATTTTCAAGGATTCGAGAGATTTTTAATTATTTTGGCGAAATAAGTAACAAGACGATACTCTGCAGTATTCGACTATTCTTCGACATTGTAAAATATATTTATTTCTCACGCAATACAGTTAGTGAGTATCGTTTCAAACAAGGGACATTTATCAAGGTATTTAAATGTATCTGCCGTGCTGTTGCGATCGAGAATACGGGTTCCGTATATCGATGGTTCATTCGTGGCCTCTACCAAATCGCAAGTGACCGTAATCATCGAATTGATCACGTTTTCCAAATCTCATATGTCCATAATCATCAAATTGTCGCTTGTTAATTTCCATCATATCGTCATCCTCGCTGAATTGTTCGTCGATGTCGTAGCTAAATGCCCAAGAAGACAAAAGAACCAGCATTAGTAATATCATCCAAATGAAACATTAAAAGAGAATAAATTAAAGTGAAAGGATAAAAATAAAAAAACTCTTACCCACGAAACAACGGATGACTACGAAATCTACGATGTACGTTAGACGATGTTTCCGGAATACTTTCGCAATGTCCAAAAACGAGCCAAAGCGTCGCCATGATGGGGAGAAATCCCAAGGTTATGTTCATTGTTTCGACTATCGAAATCCGCTTACTTTCGTTTGGCAAAGTTCTTCCAAAAAATCTTCAAATCTAAAATCTCGCAATTCGTACAACACCGAAGCTTTAATTGTCTTCTGCTTCGCTGCCGAAAGCGCCAGTGTCCCTGGTGCGAGTGGTGTGCACTAGTGCCGCTCGCGACGCTTTATATAGAAGAAAACCTGAAGAAAAGCGCCACTTGAATTTTAATTTGTTACTTTTACGTTACGATAAACAACTTCTACCCAGTCTCTACTAAAGCCACTCTGGTATTCTGGATGTGAACCCACAATGAGGTGATTGGCAGGTTCGTGGTAAATACGTTAACTGTACATTTTCGTAGCCGCCGATCAAATTTTCTTTTGACACTAGCGGTTTAACGGCTGATCTCCTAAAGAAAATAGGAAATATTGAAAGAGACAGTCGAAGGATCTGCAATGATTATTGCCAATGTAGTATAATTATATTGAAACATTACCAAATAATATTACCTGGGATGCGAGATAGAAAATATAGGACTTCAAAGAAATTCAAGGAAATTCATAATAATACAAAAACTTACGTGATATACGAATCATTTTTCTTATCTATATATGTATATGAACGAAATAGATTAATTGAAAAGTTTGTAACGCCAGGTTATGAATCTACTGATTCGAGTTTTATGAAAGTTTCATTTAAAAGAGTCAACGAAATCTCCAATAGGTTTTACGCCTCATTTTATTTTTCTAACATAAGTCGTTTGGAAACTATGTATAGCGTAACTAAACTATGTATATATTTTTCCATAAACTTCCATTTTCTTCGGATATACTTTATGCAGCTCTAAGTTTTAGTAAGTATCATATCGTGCTATCTTCTAAGCATGAAGAAGTATAACTATATGTGCAATCTAACAATAAGATGTAACCAGGCAACGCTGGATACAAAATGCTAGTTGGTTAATTGTCAATGTATGAAATTGCAAAGGAGTATAAGGTATCTTCATAATCAATTAGCATCAAGTCATGGACTCTAATGAAAGTATTAACATTCACTAAGATGTTCATTATTGAATCTATGAAGTCCTTCACTGTCAGTGCCTTCTACAGAGGCAAAAATGTAGTGTCACTTTTGCTGCACGAAACTTATAGGGGCTTATATATTTATACTATTACGAACTGGTTGTCCTCGGACATCTTGAGGCTTTTGAGGTTGCTGAATCCGAGTCTGAAGTCAACTTTGTAAAATATAAAATGGCAGATCCAATATGGGGAATCAAATTTCGAAGAAATTTTGGATTTCAATCAAAATGTACAGTTTAGTCTATATTCATTCGCACAACTGTCATTTCGCTTCTGTGGAATTTCCCTAGACCACTTTGAACTTAAAACGACTGATACTAAATTTGGATTCGGCGACTTCAAACATTTTTGAATTTTCATCAAAAAACTTTTTTCAACACATATTTGATACGAAATGTTTTTTCCACCTGACAGTGAAGGGGTCAGAGATGTAACTGTGAAACTACATTCATAATGTTTCTGAAAGTATGTTCTATAATTTCATAACGAGAAATTTCTGCAAATATGATATAATTTTGTAATTATTATTTTGTCTGGTTGCCTCGCTCTGTAACTTCATTGTAGCATAATTAAGTATATAATATACTTACACACATTTTATTTATATGTCAAGACGAGGTGAACATCAAGGTAAAAAATGAACAATTTAAAATCCCTTTTTTGGCATACGCCTCTGCGAAATATATATGCGATAAATTAGAATTAAAGTGCATTTATAAATAACTATAACCATTTTCACACAGTTTGAACAAGTTGTATATTCTATTGTATGTGATGAAAAATGTATTGTATTTACGTTGATTCATCGAGTTTCTCTATTTTATTTACATAAAATATTTATCATTAATTATATAAGTTATTTTGCGCTACAAGATAATATTTTTTTAAAATTTTATACAATAGAAATCATTAAAATACCATTTTATCCTTCTTTGACGTAACAATTGTAATTCGTAATTCCGCGTGACATTATCCTCACCGAAGAAGTATCCGCTGCGAGAGGTCATGGTCAAACATTATTACCTTAGCACTGATGATCATAAATGGCTTCAACTCATGCAGTGCTTCATGTCCAGCTTATAAAGGCAAGTATCGAGGTCATTTGAATGCACTTTGGTTTAATCGGCGTTCGTGCAAAGTAGTTAATTTGCAAATTTGTATTATCTAGAAAGGAGAAAAGAAACAAATAAATTGGGGAAGAAAAAAAAAACCAAAAAAGGATAATTTAAGATGGCAATATCAGCAGCCGAAGAAGTTACGAGTATATCTCTCCAAAAAGGACTCTCAGAATGGTGGAGTGAGGAGACCGAATACGTGTTTCAAAGGATAGAACGATGGGCAGCATTGGCGAGGGGTTATAATCGTCTAAGATCTCAAAGGTTATCGAGAGGTCGTATGACGATGCACGAAGAACATGAACCGCGTTGGAGCATCTCTTCGAACAGAATAATCGTCGAGGATCCATCTTGGAGTCCACGTTTCCGCAGCGTCAAGAAAGCGACAGTTCACCGTCGAAATTCGCAACAAGAAAGAAGTAGGATCAATTGTTGCGGAACATTCAATTATCAGTCAAACAGTCATCTCGATAATCATTGTCTGGAAACATACAGATATGATCACAGCATCTACTTCAAAACGATTGGTGAAATAAGGAATAGTCGCAAGACCAACCCCAAGAACGTCGATGATGATTCCAGCTGTAGCGATGAGAGGATCGAGTGGGAAGCCAGGTTTGGGCATTTGAATGACAATGATGACGATATTGATAATCGTATTAATAACTACGAGGATGAAAACGATAATATTCAAAATGTGGAGACTCGAGTTTACACGGTAAAAGAGGATCAAACTAATATTTGGCCAATAGTTGACATCAATAAACTCACTATCAGCTGTGAAGACCACGAAAATTCTTGCTATAATGCGAGTGATCGAATGGTCGATATTAATCTGAACAAAGAGTCTGATGATTCTGAAAACGAAAATGGACATTTTGAAGATCCTGATAAAACGGATAAGATAAACAGCTGCTTCCTTGAAGTCATGAATAATGGTCATGATACGAGCACATTAAAGGCCGAGGACGGTTCTAAAAAATTTCTTGGCATTCGAAGAACCAGGAAGTCTTCAAGAAGGATTAAAACGAATATTGTTCATGGTGAAAATAATGTCACGTGGCCTGGTGTACTTTTGAATTATACGAAAAACATTGATCCACAATCATCCCCACATAATCATGCAATCGCTAGTAATTAATTTGGGTCTTATGAAGTTCTAATGATACGTTCTTTCGAAATATTTCTCTAAATACGAGCGCGTGACTTTTGTTTATTAAAATGTACAAGCTTACAGAATACGCGTTCAATTTTATCGATCAGCAAAATAATATTTGTGCAAGAGGGAATAATGTCGATAGCATTATTTATTTCATCAATAGCATACTGACAAATTAAATTTTATTTTATATGACATTACGCTTTTCCTGTTTTTTTTTTGTTACAGCACAGTAATTGAAATTATATTGCATTATACAGTTTCATATACTTAAACATAAATACTAAAATAAAGCATAGGCTAATGGATTGTACCAAAGAATTCAACTTGTATTTTTCATTGCTGCTGTATCAATTCATCGCTATAGAAATTTAATGAAAGGATAATAAATGTATTAATTATAAACAATAAGAATACAGAAAGTACAAAAATTGTCATCTTCTTTCTATACCAAAAACAAGACTAGAATTAACAAGAAATATTTTATTTGAAACTCGAAAAAATTGATGGGCCACGTTCAAGACTAATTGAATAAGAAAAAAGTATGTGCCACAGAGGAATTGAAGAAATACGAAAGTGAAGGTAGCGCATGCGCGAACCAGCTCCCAGCCACGCATGCAACAGTATCACCAAGCCCGGCGCGAATCGATCGGCCAGAGCAGACGAGCTGTTGAAGATTGTCATTTCAAAAAGATCAGGCTCACGTAATTGACTAAATCCGTGATAAGGAGGGAATCATAAAAATGGGAAAACGACTTCAGACTGTGGCGGCTATGGCCTGCATGAAGACACTGTTGATGCTCTTCAATTTTACATTTTGGGTGAGTTTAACATCATATTCCATATCCTAGCCTGAATACGTCGTCATATACTATTCCATAGGAGAGTCCTCCGATAGGATTCAACCATACACCCAACTGTTGCGCAATTTCGGGAAACACTACGATTTTCCACATTTTTTCCTATAATATATAAATTATAACGAGAAAGCATTTTTTTAATATACAAAGCATTCAATTAATTATACAAAATAGATTAAACGATATTTCTAATATTTTTATGAATAAAAAAATTATTACATTTTGTGTACCTACTCATTAATACTCTATCGTGATATTTCAAATTTTTTTTCCTTCTGGACTTATTTTATATTGTAACGTTATCATTAATGTTAATGGTCTGTTATCTATATCCTGAAATTCGTTTTATCAAAACTGGTTTCTTTTGTAACGTCCGGGAAGCTGCATGTTCCGGAATATTGTTACTTTATGATGTTTATTCGATAATAGTTCACATTTTTTCTAATTGCTCTCAGTTTTCGAATTTTTCATTTTTATGTGACTTCACCCAGTGTTCCGGAGTTCTAATGCTATGCGTGGGAATCTGGATCAGATATCA
Organism: Cephus cinctus; assembly: GCF_000341935.2. Classification (NCBI taxonomy): domain Eukaryota; kingdom Metazoa; phylum Arthropoda; class Insecta; order Hymenoptera; family Cephidae; genus Cephus; species Cephus cinctus. The sequence goes on from NW_014333443.1 coordinate 631,721, forward strand.
GCTGCGGGATTACGTTGATTTAAGTGTTGAGGGTGGTGGCGCAGCATTGGTAGCACTGGCAATTCTTGGAGCCATTGTTGGATCTGCAGCGACCTTAGCTTGTTGCTGTACAGCACGAGGTCATCCAGCTCTCCTCTACTTGGTAAGCATCTAAATATGGTAGAAACTTTGTTTTAAAATTTTAAAAATGATCATGCTAATATATATTATCAACATCAAATAGATATTTATTATATTATGTACGCATATCCAATGCCTTTTGGACTATTTATCTTGGTTTCAGTATGGGGCTTTTTTAGCTGTGGTCGCATTACTTGAACTAGGTGCTGGAGCTTCGATTTATGCCTACCGTGATACTCTTACCGAAGGTTTAAATGCAGGACTTACGAAGAGTCTGGAAGTATACGGGGAAAATCAAACTAAGAGTGCTCATTTGGATATTATGCAAAAAACTGTAAGTTTAGTGACAAAATTTCTGATTTATAAGAATAATACTTGTTTTTATCCATTTAACAAAAATATTTCCATCGCTTCTCTTACAGTTGCATTGCTGTGGCAATAAAGCTTATACTGACTGGGTAAACTTGAAACCACCAAAATCAATTCCGCCCTCCTGCTGCAGCATACCCGAAGAAGAATGCGACACTTCGAAACTTGAGGATATTTACACGCAGGTTATGATCTTTCAAAATTTAAATAAAATTCAAATATTTTAATTTAAATAATCATAATCGAATTACTAGTTTGATTACGGAAATAATTAAAATATATTTTTAATTATTGTTACAGGGTTGCTACAATCGTGTTATCGATCTGATCAATAGTAATATTGGTCTCGTAGCCGGAAGTGCAATTGGAGTTGCTGTTTTTCCACTAATTGGCGTTTTTCTTGCTTGCTGCTTAGCCACTAACATTAATAAAGCTAAGTATGAGCAGGTGGCTTAAGAGCTTTTACTAAGTACGAATCAAATGAACCGACGAGATGGATATTATACTACGAAGAAGTCTGGATTTTTTCTTACTGATGCTAATGAAAGATCTAGATGCGGAAGATGATTTTGTCGTCAACGATAACGATAACCGTTATTTTTTAACACTGTTTTAGTTAGTCATAATTATCTTTTTTCTTTCGTTCTCTTAATTTTATATTCACGATGGAATTTGGAATATTATACTCTGTTCATTATTTTATACTGAAGCATTAAATTAATTTATTATAAATCTTTTTGTCTCTACTGTGCAAATCGTGATTAGAATGTTGTCTTATTTATTATCCACGTATCTCGTATTTTCTTAATTAACTTAACAATTAGTATGGATATTTATTATAGTTTTAGTATTATTATGCGAAGTTACTTATGGTACGTCCGATTTAACGACAAGTCAATTGCCACTGATTGCAACAATAAAGTATAAAACGATCTTATGGTAAAAGAAAAGCTTCAATTTTTTATTTCTACTGTTAATTATCCAATAGTTGTCACAAATAATTTTTTGTTATAGTCATTATTTTAACGATTATTGTCAAAGTGAGATACCCAAAGCGAGAATTTACTATCGATAGTCTAAAGTAATTAAAATTGTCATTTCTAGGTGTTAGATAACAAAACATAATAATTTATCGGTATAAATCAATATACCAATCTAATGTATATTTCACAAATATATTTGTTATATCAAGAGTACATAGCCACCGAAACAATGAACTATATACAAAAACATGATTCTAATGTTAAAGACACGCGTGCGAAATGCGAAATGAATTGTCCGTTCGCATTCAATATGAATATGACGTGAATGAAAGTTACATTTCTTTTAATCTCAACAGATCAATATATTATCTCAGAAATTACATTCAGTAACGTATAAGAAAAAATAATTATTTTGTTGTAATATATTTTGCAAATATTGTTCTTAGTAGTTTCATCGTTATAATTTTTAATGGAAAGCGTGACAGTTCCTAAACAAAAAAATAATATATTTTCGAGGTCGAGGAAATGTGAGAAGAGAATGTGCATCGATACAAAGATAAATGAATTTTGCACGAAACTTTGAAGAGGGAAAGGAAAAGAAAATATTAAACTTTATCAAGTGCTACTTGAAGATAGTAATTGTGATCTCATAACATTTTTCGAAAATTTTTTCATCGGTGATACTTTGGCTACTTCACCCTTTATCTGTATACGAAAATTTTCGATATATTGTCATTGAACTTTCAAATGTTTGTCGGTCGTTGTTACAAACAATTTATTATACACGAAATCATTGATCATAAGTATCGTATGTCATTCTATAAACCATTAAATTTATTATGTGTTATGATATGTGTACCTTTACAAGTCGCTGTTATTATATTACGTACGTATAACGAGGTGACTTCGTAATATTGATATTTCAAGATCCATATTACTTTATATATAATATTGACTATATAAAAATATATATATATACACATTATATTATACAATATTAAATTATATTGCATTATTGTACCAGAATGTATATTAAATATATATTAAAAATTAATCATTTCAATCGAACAACAATGAATTTAAACCCTTGTTGTATATTGTATTTGATTATTATAACGAAGCACATATTTTGTAATATATTCATTAAAATCAGGTAATGCAATCAGATATAATACAAATAACATTTTGTACAAAGAGTACAACTCGGTTGTTAAAATCGACATTGACGTTACAAATTGCGCCTATCACATCCCATGCCAAAATGCATGATTGGCCGGGAGGAAATTTTCGCTGGCAGATACATTTCGTAATTTAAAAAAATCTTCGTATTGATAAGGCATTATTGTTGGAAATGATACGGTGTATTCGTTAATAATATTGTTTTGATTACAGTGTCGCCCTTTTTTTGAATTTTTATCAATAATGACGTGCAAATAATTTCCGAAGTTTAACGCAAAGAACAATAGTAGCCATGTTACTTTCGACAGCCTGAGAAAATCTCATTTTTCATGTCTCACTATGAGGAAATTTTTCTAGTTGGTTTTGTTCGCAAAAACTATTTATTATTAGGCAATTATTTATGTAATGAAAAATAATTTTGGGATAGTTTCTTCCCATAAAAATTATTCGACAAATTTGAGAAAATCACATTTTTGATCTCTCATCGTGAGAAAATTTTTCCAGTTAGTTTCATTGTGAAAGGTAATATATTATAAATATATTATTTAGTACCTAATATACTATGTGCTATATTATACCGAAGACATTATATGAAATTTTGAAAATACAATTAAAATGGTGGGCTAGTGCTGGATCATATAATAAGCAGATATGTACTTATGTACTTGGTATATGATTCAATATGATTTCAATATTTTTTCTGAGAGAAATGCACAGCACTCCTGTACTTGGCATAGTCTTTTTACACGTACTAGAACGACGCGATTGGAGGTCCGTTTGCGCTGTAGCGTTTTGAATAATTTAAATACTATTCAGCCGAATAGAAAAGCAGTAAAAAATGTCCCACAAAATTGCACTTATTGATGTCGGGTAAAAATATTTCAACAATAGGCTTTTTCAACAGTTGTTGAGAAGTTCTATAGTTCCCGGGCTCGTTTTAAGGGTTGCTTTGGGAAACAGCGGTGAGTAGCGGAGAACCTCTGCCCGCCAAGCTACGCGTCCGTGTTCCCGTTTAGCTCGGCTACGACGGGATTCGTATTGTCGACGGAGGCGATCATCACAATATCCTACTTCCGGACTCACCGCTATGATTTAGCGCCACGATTTTGGTATCGCCAAAAATCGTAGCGTTGTGCATCTCCCTACTGATCTCTGGTCTATAGCAGAGGAGTGCCGCGTCTCCAGTAAATCTGGCACATCTCCTCATTGGAGGAGTCAGCTATAAGGAAAGGAAGGGAAGGGTCTCCAGTAAATGATCTGTGCCCATGATCTATATCTCATTCAAACTCGAGGCACGCTAGAACATAACCTTATTGCAGTAGTAAGAGGCGGCAAAATATTCTACATGCACAGAAATTGATAATAATTAGTGTAGTTAGTTAACTTAGTAATTAGTTGCTATGTGTATTCTTGAAGGCTAGTTTACAATAGACGACAGAGAATGCCACGACGTGCAGTCAACAGAAGAGGTGGGCAAGGTGCTGGTAATAATTATGCCGGTGGTGGTCGCGGTTATGGTACTTTCAGATCTCCTGGTGGATACAGAAGACCTGGTGGACGTGGAGGGTCTGCTGGTAAGAATTTTGGTTAATTATAACAATACAGTTGCTGGTCGACAATAATATTAGATCTCGTCCATTGACTACTACTTGATCGCATGGCCATCGTGGATCAGCCGATTTCTAGGTTGACATTTCTGTGTTTATTATTAAATTATCGGTAAATGATTATTAGAACATATTTACAAAATTGTGCATGTGTATTAAATTCCTATGAGATGATGATTATGATGTTATTTTTAATTTGACATAGGATGTAATTGCGTTTGGTTTTTTCAAAGGATTACGTGGTGGTGGCCATGGAAAAAGAAATTTTAAAAGACCTAGATCCAATCATGAGGACTCAGATAATAAAAGGCTGAAACTTGAAGTTGGAAAACGTTTAAAAGAAGTGGATATTGGAGTCACGGAATACCTGGGTAGCCACAAAGGTTTTTCTGGTGTAGTGAAGGAGAGATATGCAGACTTTCACGTACATGAAATTACTCTGAATGGAGAAGTAGCGAAACTTACAAATCAGGATATACCACCAGAACCAGAAGATCTTGAAAACATGGAAGAACTGAAAAAGACGGTGTCTCAGGATGTTTGGGATCAATTAGAAATGTTAATGGAGGCAGACAGTTTAGTCTCTTCTATAGAGATAAATGTAACAAACATGGATAAAGCTGAACGTAGAGCTATCCACATTATAGCAAAAAAAATTCCAAATGTTAACAGCCAAACTGTAGAACAGGGAAAGGAGAAACTTATTGTAGTTGCTAGAGCCAATAAGCAAAACTTAACTGGTAAATAAATTTTAGAAGTTTATAACATCCTACTTAAATCAAATTTGGTAATTTTTGATTTTCTACAGGTCATAAATTCCGAAGAGATCAGCGAGTAGACTGGGCTCGTCGTGGTGGCAATTATTGCCATTTTCTGTTGCACAAAGTCAATATGGACACTATGGACGCGTTGAATCAAATGGCCCTGTGTCTACGTATGAAGTCAAACATGTTCAACTATGCAGGTACTAAGGATCGTCGCGCCAGGACTACTCAGTGGGTGAGCTTAAAGAGAGTCAGTCCTAGCCACATATTAGATGCTGGTAAAGCAGTCAGAGGTGCTTATGTGGGCAACTTTAAATTCGGCGAAGAACCTCTCCGATTGGGAATGTTAAGTGGTAATAGATTTCGAATCGCACTGCGAAACGTAACGGGTACCGACGAGGATATCGAAAAGGCGATGACTTCTTTACGTGACAGAGGCTTCATTAATTATTATGGCCTACAAAGATTTGGTACTGTTGCTGCCATACCAACACATGAAATCGGGAAAGCTTTACTTCAAAGTAAATAATCATTATGATAAAGTTGAATTTAAGTTTTAACAACTTTACACATGAAGTGAAAAATATGTGTTCTGTGAGATAAAATTTGACTTTTATTATTTTACAGGTAAGTGGCATGAAGCTATTGAATTGATTCTTAAACCTAGAGCCGGTGAGCAACATAGGGATTTAGCTAAAGCCAGAGAAATTTACCAAAAGACTAAAGACCCTTTGGCGGCCTATCAGCATATTGGTAGACCAGATAAAATTGAGGCTAAACTCCTACGAGGTCTTCATCTTTGTGGTGATAGAAATCCTCAGGGTGCTCTCGATTGGATACCAAGGAATACAAGACTTATGTATATTCATGCATACCAGAGCTTTGTATGGAACAATATGGTGTCCAAAAGAATAAAGGATCTAGGATCTAAACCAATTGTCGGTGATCTGGTTTATGAAAATCCTAATTTCAAGGAGGAAATGGAAGGATTAGATTATTTGCAACAAGATAATGAAGATGATGATGATCAGAGTAAAAACAAAGGTAAAGAGCAACAAGAAAGTTCAGCAAAAATCGGAGATGAACAAAAGGAGCAGAATAATACAACAGAAAATGATTCGGCATTGGATGATAAAATGGTTCAAGATAAAAATAAACAGAGTGAGGATAACGAAGAAACAGCAGAAGCTAATGCCGAAAACATTAATAAGGAAGATTTTAAAAAATCGAAAGAGAATAGTGAAAAAGTTAAGGAGGATACCGAGAAGGATACTAATACTGTAAAAGCTGAGAAAGAAGAATTGCGAAATTTACCAGCAGTTAAGATTCTAACCGAAGAAGATTTGCCAAATTATACACTGGCCGACGTGGTAATGCCTCAACCTGGCTGGAGAGTAACTTATCCACCGTATGCAAAATCCTGGTTTGATGAGATTTTGGCCAAGGACGGTTTAACCACGGATTTAAGACAGAAAAACAAGTAAGTCTTCCAAGATGATTGAACGATTAAAAAAATATTGTGAGGTTTAATAGTTAATTAAAATTAAACCAATTTAAAATGCTTTAGAAAGTATACGTTGGGAGGAACTTATAGAAAAATGATGGAAATTCCGTCTGATCTCTCCTGGAGGATAATGCGCTATAAAGAAAGATATGACGACCTAATTCTGTGCGATGTCGATGAGATGCGAGGAAATGTGCCGCCTAAAGATGAACCTGGTATTGAGATATACTTGTATTTATTTTCTTCAATCTATGTGAATTGTAAATCTTAAAAGTATTGTTTTCACTGTTAGATGGAAAGTATAAAGCCCTTGTCGTTGAGATGTCCCTGAGGCCTTGTACTTATGCGACAATGGCACTTCGTGAGATATTGAAGTGCGACACGTCGCCACAGACTCAAGCGGCCCAATCAGCAGCTAACAGAGCCCAGGAAGATGAAGATGCTGAAAAGAAGAGATCCGAGGGCGAAAAGGAATTAGAAGAAACGAAGAGTAGGGACACAGAGAACGAGAAGGTATCAGAAGAGACGAAGAGTGAAGAGACAGAAAGGAATATAAAAGTGGAAAAAATTAAGGTGGAGCAGGATGATTTAAGTGACGAACTACAGGAAGAAGAAATGGAAATAACAAAAGATGAAGATACACAAATAAAGGAGGAAAAAGAAAAAGTTGATGCAGAATCTAGTATTAATGGTGAGATTATGGATAGTTTAGTTAAGCCTTAAGAAACATGAGAAAGAAAAATGACCCAAATGATTTTTATTTGCTGAGATATTTTTAATGTTCCTATCACTCCTCCATAGACTTAGATCACATTTATTACTTCATTAAGTTTTATAGGATTTTCCGTCAAATTCGCACTAGTATATATATATAGTATGCAATATTACCACGAATCACTTTTTGATAGTAGGTATTAAATCACTTAGGCTATTGCAATGGAAGCCAAGGTGTCCAAGGGAAGATAGGTGCCGGTATGTGTAGAGAAGTTCTACTCTTGACTTCATAATCATTCTGATAATTGTTACACGTGGAAGACGAATTAGTCGTAGTTGTACAGTGTGTTCTTTCGTGAGCCCTCAAATTACTGGCGACGGAGAATTTTTTATTGCATGTTTTGCAATCATAAGGTCGATCACCTGCAAATAAAAAACGTCACAACTCCAACTATCTCATATATTTGTATTACCGCTCAAATGTTCGCAAAGTAAATGTTTGAAGCAAGGAATGTTTCAATCCAAACATCTCGTAAAAAGTACTGTTTCCAAGTTCGTACTATCTGATCGAAACAGTTTTTCTCAATTTGCGCGCTTTGATTTATGGTAAAGTAGACAATCCTTAGTGAGCGACGGTAGCAGTCATATTGGTTCAATTTGCCAGTTTCAATTTTTACGAATATTTGAAAAAAGAAAATAATTGAAAAAATTGCATTTAAAGATAATGCATATTGGTAAGATAATGTTATCTAAGCTTGAATAACTTTAGTTTAAAGTAATGTCTTAACATAAATCTTAGACTGCGGAGACTATTTGCTTTTAGCATCGTCTCCGCGAATATGTACAGATAAAAATATTGAACATTGTTTTTCTTTATAAAATCACAATCTTAATATGATACCACTATGTAATTGAATGTGGTGGTGCAACGCTGCAGGTTTACAAAATCCTCGAGCACAAATTGGACATCTCAGTGGCCAATCACCGGTATGGGAGTATCCATGAGCTCGTAAGTCACCAGGAGTTGGAAAGGATCGACCGCACTGATCGCACTTGTGTGGTTTTTCCTATAATAATTTTTTATCAACAAAGATCGTTCCCGTTTCCAACGAAAAGGAAAAAAAGTTCTAGAAAGAACCTTGTAGTGAGTCATACGATGATAATACAAATTGGAAGATGCAGTAAACCGTTTACCACAGATTGGACACTCATGTGGTCGTTCTCCAGTGTGAATTCTAGCATGAGTATTCAAAGAACTACTTGTACTAAACATTTTCCCGCATACCGAACATCCGTGTGGTTTCTCACCTGCGAAAAAGACACAATTTTACTTCCACTGAACGAAAAAAAAAAAAAACTTAAAAAAAAAACTTAATTCGTTAAAATGTTACACGTACCGGTATGCGTTCGAAGATGCCGTTTTAGTAAAGAGGGTCTATCAAAATTTTTACCACAAGTTTGACATGGTAGCCTTCTTGGACATTTAGCAGAATTATTCGAACCTCTTTTCCCGCTTCCGCGACAACTTAAATCTAACGGAACTTCCTGCTCCATATTCCACGCTACCGGGGCAGTTCAATTAAATTCGAAATCCGCAGATTTTTCAAATTCACTCATTTACGCGCGTGACATTCTTATTTTCGTATCGCAACTTTGTTAAGATTAAAATAGACATTCAAACAGAAATCGTAGTCCAATGATACTCGATGGCTACGAGGAAGCCTCGAGGAGGTTCACCAAAATTTTAGAAGTGGCTGCGACATTAGAACAGAAATAATTCCAGGTGCGAAAAGGGTAGTTGGAAGGAAACATGAGGGCGTCAAAGACGTCGCGGCGCATGTCGAGGGCGGCGTCTTTTACGAGGGCGGAGTTTTCCCATCCACGATTATGCGAAACACCTGAAAAATATCGTATAATAACTTCGATCTCTAGTATATGGAAGTTATCGAGTAGCGTTTGACAAATGATACTCCGGGTAATTTCACGTCGAAATGCAAAAGCGCATTTCCATTGTGCGCAAGCATCAAATATTATCGTAGCATGCACAGTAAAAAGATTCATCCCTACGAAATGGCACCTCGGTAACGTCATCCAAGAATTCCGAATAAAAGCATACACCAACATCACAAGTAAGAGCAAGAATTAATTTTTATAATCTTAACGATACTTTCATCAAAGTATCATATAACAAGAATAAACATACTATAGCATTTCCGACTAATCCTGTTCAAGTTTTATTATTCGCCAAGCGTATAAGCATCGAATCGAAGGTTTCACATTGATGAAAGGCAATCGAACGGGGTGTATAGGGTATGAGAAATTCGAGTAAAAGACACCGACGACACAGTAACGTACTGTGTCATACAGTGAGCCATTGTCGTGTCAGTGTGTACCAGACGGTACCAGCGACTTTTCAATCGCGTTCTATAGAAATCACCTTAAAGTAATAGTCATCGAGGTATGACAAGCACATAGACCGTTGAAACAACCCCAATATCGCTCGCGATTAGGTCTCCACTCTTGAGTACGCTTTTGTACCACTTTAATTACACGCAACGCATCCAGAGTTCCATCATGACCAATAATGACTAAGCGATAGGCAGTAGGTAACGATTGCTGCAAGAAAAAAGTGGATACTATTTCCAGTTACATCAAGTATACACCAAGCGTGTAGCAAGTTCAAGAGTTGATTATACTGGTAGTATAGTAATATATGAAAATGTAAAGGCATCAGCGAACTCCGGAGCCATTAGACGTAATTATGACGTTGAGACAAGGTCCTTTGTGATCGAAGATGCGTCAGGTGAGAAATGGCAGGGGTCGAACGGATTGTCGTCACTATGATGATTTTTCAGAAAATATTCGTCCGGAGGTGAGATAATCGGCGTGTGGCATCGGGACGCCGGACGTCCCGTCGAGTCGTTCCCTCATTTGTCACCGGGAGGATATTAACGCCATTGAGACCTCGGGATCTTTACAAAACGCTCCTCCATGTCCATAGACGATATTGTGCGACCTCGTGCTGTATATTGTGGCATTATCATCGTTGATCGATTTGCGTAACGTGAAACATCGTTCCGATTCATCGGGGCGACGCGTTACGGGATGGGACGAAATTAAGTTTTAGTAATATTACGTGGAGTACGTCGTGTCTATTTGTTTGACGTACGAAAAGATGGCGTTGTATATAAGAACTTGAACAATGTTGTTTATTCGGCTTTAAGGTAATTTTTTTTTCCTATACAATTAAATACTTATACTTTGTCATTTACGTTTCAGTATTGTTACCCAATTTAGGAACGGTTACGAATGTCATTTTTTTCGTCCTTGGAACAAACTCCAGTTCTAATAATATTAATTCGTTTTGACCTCTCCGTAAATATGGGGCTGGCACGTAAAGCGTCATTTGAGGTCCTGCCAGTGGCCAATATCTGCCTAAATTATGTCCGTTGATGTATGCTACGCCTTTACCCCAGCCTGTGGTATCCAAAAAAGTGTCCAATGGTTTACCCTCTATAGTGAATTCTCCTTTAAGGAACACAGGGCCGTTATTCAAAGTTCCATGGTTGCTTCTCGTTGATTCCAAATTACGAAGTGGCTTAACGGTATTCAAACGAAAACCAGTTACGTTCCATTGGGGAATAGGTGATCCGTTAACAGTTACATTCCACAGACCCTAGATAGGTAATATTAAATATTTTTCAATAATAACTTTTAACGGCATTCCAATGATCTCAAATTTCATATATCTTATATATATGCTTTACCTTGAAATCCTCCATACCGCTGCCATAGTTCAGATGGCCTTGATTTTCTAACAGTAACTGTATTCTACTGCCGTACGGCTGTTCTAATGGTATCGTTGATGTTTTCTGAGTACGACTCAGTGTACTAACTAAATGAGAATCGACATAAACAAGAGCTCTGTCTGTTGCAATAGCGTGCAGTATACTAGAATCGGGACCACCCTGTGGCAAATATGCTTCGTATAAAACCAAACCGTATGGTAAGTCGAGAGATTCGAACGTCGGTAAAGTAGTCGTTGTTATTTGATTCGTTCCAAAAAGTGTTCTTGCCAACGGATCAAACAGATTGATTATCGACTCCATTAAAATGGGTCCATAATCACCTTTGGGCGATATGGTTGGTATTGTTAGATTTGGCATGGGAAGATACTGAAAGATTAATTTAGATTAATTAAGACTATACATATACATAATTAAGACTACACATGATATTGTATACCTTAGCTATGACGTCTCGTATCGCAAAATATTTCGGTGTGGGATCTCCAGCCTCGGTAAGAGGAGCATCGTAATCATAGGATGTCAATTGTGGACTGAATGTTTCTCCGCCATTAGCACCGGAAGTGAATCCAAAATTAGTTCCTCCATAAAACATATATATATTCACGGATGCTCCAACTGATAACATTTCGTATAATTTTGTCTTGACCGCCCGCTTTCCCACGGTTTGAAATGGTTCCCCCCAGTGAGTCAACCAACCCGGATAAAATTCCGAATTTACAAGCGGTCCCTGAATAAATAATTAATACATATCATTGTTTATCGCCGACTTCGTCATCGATTAAGTTTCATGATTTTACTTACCCTCGGCTGAAATATTCGCATAATCTCAAACGCTTTTGTTACGTTTGAATAAACTCCAAAATCTACTGTCGCATAGGCGCCCGTTACTACTCCACATTGTAGCATTTTTACCAATGCTCCATCGGTAGTATACAAAAGTGCATCGGTACCAACATGATGGGAAAATAATTGTTGTAAACTCACCATATACTGAATGTCACAGGCCGAGTAACTTCCGTACTCGTTTTCCACCTTGATCAATATTTATCATTATTATGCGTTTCGTCATCAGGGTGCAGATCATTGCCGATTCTCATGCGATTATTAAATATGCAGAGTATTAATAATTGGCAGTGATATGAGAATAATGAAAAAATATGTTTATACGATTCTATTGTCTTAATGGAATGTTTAAGGAAATTTTATGATATACCGATCATGTAGAGTTTCAATTTGATATTCTAATCATATGGAGAACATACCTGAACCATTATTATCGGACCGCCCTGTCCTCTCAAAAGTGGTTTAATTTTTTTGAGTACTTCATTCAGATAAACAGTAACGTATCCCATATACCCTGTGGCGATATATAAAAATCATCGATGTTCATTTAAGCATTTTAAATTGAAAAGAAAAACTTACGTTGATCATTAGTGCGGAACCGGATGTCTGGTACGCGGTTAAGCAACCAATAAGGTAAACCACCCTAAAAGTTAATCTGTAAATTATAATGAATTAGATAAAAAATTTTTTGTTCTTACCAAATCTCTCTCAGCGCATATATAAGGTCCAGGTCTAAGTAAAACCATTAGTCCTTCTTCTTGCGCAAGATTCAAAAAATGCATGAGATCCGCTTCTCCTGACCACATCCAAGTATCTGGTTGCGGTTGATGAAGACTCCATTCGACGTATCTAAAATAATCATAACCCGAGTGTGATCGCTATTATTCAAAATTATGAAATTTATAGCAACCGTGACTTACGTGCTAACTGCATTTAATCCTGCTGCTCGAAGTTTTCTCAGTCTGTCTCTCCAATAGTGCCTTGGTGTACGAAAATAATGAAAACTTCCGGAAACGTAACGAAATGGTTGTCCATCGAGAAGAAACTGATTATTTTGGTAATCAACTGCGAATCCATAACTCCCTTGTGTTTCCTGTGAGTTTAAACTAATTGCAATAATAACCTCAAATCTATTTACGAATTTTTTTACCTTTGCAATTTGGTTAAATTACGTGAAACTTTACGTTGAATATTACGCGGGGGTAAAATTCTACTCAGGACACTCAAAGTTACAGCTGCTATTATGCACAGCATTAAAATCTTTCTGTACGCCAATATCATACTTTTCAGTTTATGAATATCGAAATTCACTCTTTTCACTATTTTCAAAAATTAATAAACATTCGAAGGAACTTCATCTGTTTTTGTTTCTTTCTATTCGACACACTCCAAGTTACTCTCATATCGTCACCTACTGTCTAACACATTATTTGTCATGGACACGAAACAGTAACGAGTTGACAATTTAGATGACGCATGCATTATATGGATCAAGATTGATTCACATATGAATAGATATACAGTAATACGTATCTTTCACACTTCAAGTATAGTAGTACAGTATACAGTACAGATTTCGTAAAGGATATAACAATTGTTTATTTTGATCAGTACCAACCAAATGAATATCTCCCAACAGTCTTAATGCTAATAAATATATAATTTGTGCAATAAATAGTATATCAAATACATATATGAAATATCTGTCACAATATGAATAAAAAGTATCACCGAGTCATAAAAATTTAGTAAAATTTTAAAGATATACATATTTCATTAACGTTCTTCATAGTTCAAGTATAAAATCTGTGTGAGAAATTCTTTAGTGAAGCATACCGAAATATTGATGGTATCCAGTGCAGTGGCCGTTAAGGCCAAGACCAAGTTCAGTAACAGGAATTTCCACATTCTATTTCTCGTGCACTGTTGTCATGTAGATGATAGCACACGTAACACAAAGGCGAAGGTGTACCAACCACCGCTGCTCAAAGTGCACTGAACATAAGCCTCACAAATACCGTATTATGACCTTGGTGCGTTACAATGGACATGAAAATCTTAGTAATCGTATAAGAGGTCAGATAAAACTGTGGTATGTTTGTGATAACTGCAATTCGTGACGGTTAGGTTAACAATTTTTATTATCGTATTTATGTGTTATCCCACGGAGATTTTGAAAAACAGTGATCAGTTACTATGTTAAGCTTTAACGTGTATTTCTAGCGAGGATATAAATGGGGAATTTACTGGGTATCTTGTTTTACCCAGAATTGATTACGTCAGATCATGTAAATTTAACGTTTTTTTTATAGCTTATCTCTATTTTGCCTTTCAAGTTTTTATCAACCTGCTCATTATCTTCCTTTTGTGTCCCCACTGTGCGAACGTTTATGTTGTGAGAGTGTGAAGAGTTTTGTTACAAAATTGTATAATTATTATTTTTTTCCTCCGTTGCAGCAGTGAAAATTTGTATTTTAGTTAGTATTTTTTGTGTTTGTCTATCAGTCGCGAGTAAGGCGAACTACCGTTAGGTCAAATTACTAACTAAAGTAAGGGGAACGTATTGTTCGTTACCCATAAAGTCTATGTAGGCTAGTTCTTTGTTACTTATGCATCTCACGTGGGTTTACTTGATATGTACAATTTGAACTACGAATTAGATACATGCTAAAGTATGTCAAATCGGATTTTGTACATCTGTCTTGAATATTATTTCAGTTGGTAGATTCAAATAATGATTTCACGGGGTGTTATAGTTATTTTGTTTACTTTATACGAATATTCATTACTTGATATATGGTTTAATTACAAAATACGTTTCCATTGTTTTAGTATGATAAGATAAAAAACTGGTAAAAAAAATGTGGTCTGAACTTATAAAATTTATATTAAATATCATTTACCACTTGTCAAATTGTCGTTTGAATTCGCGTTCAATGCAGCTTACAATGAGACAAAGAGAATCTCCGACCTCGATTCCCACATAAACAAACTGCCCGACTTATCCAAAATTTATTGACTCTGCACATTCCTTAGCGCCGATAAACGCTTATATTATATAACGAAGATGGTAGAATCATCAGAGGGTTCAGGCGCTTAATTGAATAAGGCGTATATCTATTTATTAGAAACAAGTTAGCTTTTTATGTCATTAGAAGGCCTATCTTAAAACCGCAGTCAGCGACACTCGTACCGACGAACCTCGAAGATATTCGTAGAGAAACAATTCTACCAGCCAAGACATCCAATAGTCTTGAAAGTAATACCACAGCCAGTCTGCTGTTAAGCAAGTCTGTCCAGATGGCGTTGACCCGCCTCCAGTCCACCTAGTCAATGTTGATTTCGTACCTCCGTTGAGAACCGACATGTTAACTTTTCGTTCAGCAAAATCCTCCAACAACAACCTTCTCGTGCAACCCGAAGCTTACTATCACCGAGAAGTTTCTAACATTCTACAGAGACAATGGAGCTATTCTTTTTTCACTTTGTAGAGCAAAGCTTTACATTTATTTACGTCCTTTCGCCCACAAATTTCTGATAATCCTAATAATCGATTGTGACTCGAATCTGCCTTAGTCATACGTACACAACACAAGATAACAATTTAATGTTTTGTTGCTTTAGGTGATTTTCACTCATGACTCCTTCGAGCGAATCAATAAATGATGAAGAACATTCGAAACTCAAAACGATCGACTAGCAATACATAGTACTGATATTTGAGCTCCTTCGTAATTAATGTGGTCTATTCACGCTTATAAAATTTATACATTTTTTTAGACTTTCAACATTTATATCATCTACCAGTACCCGTTGCTATGCTCTATATTATCTTTTCATATGATGAGGTACATATATATTATTTTAATTAGTATAAATAATTTTTGAATTCTCATCAGGTTATGCAAGTCATAGCTGACTAAATACTGCTAAATTAATATGGAATCAGGTGTGCTGAAATTGATGAATCATAATTTTTATCAGAAAATCAACACAGTAACATTCATAAAATTTCGTACAACAAAATCTTCATAAAAATTCCTCGATAATTACACAAAATTGGATATAATATTATTTATTCACGAGGTGTTTAAAAATCACCCAAGTATACTAATTACAAGAACCGGTTACTCGTATAAGCATGCCCTGCAGTAATAAGTTTTATTGTGATAAACAATTAAGATAAGGAATCGAAATTTTTCGTAGATTTCAACGATTGTGATGAAATTCATAATTTATTTGAATCTTCGGAACTGGATTTTACTGATGGCGTTACAGTTGTCGGTTTCTCAGTGGTCGATATTGTAGCAGTTATACAGCTAGGTTCGGTGGTGGTAGTAGTAGTAGATTGAAGTGAAGTTTCATCAGTAGTCATTGGTTCATGTATTTCATCAGTAGAAGCTTCACCGGATATATTGAATGATTCGTCTGAAGAATCGCTGGACGATTCGTCTGATGATTCGATGCCATTTTCATATCCAGAATCAGGTGCTGGGAACGTTATAACGACGGGACTAGGGTATGGACGATGTAATCTTCCATTACCAGATATAATGTCGTTCAAGTAAGGAGGAATATTGACGGGTCTTCTAAGTGAACCATATGGATAAATAAACGAACTTAGGAATGGGACTGGATAAGTTTTCGAATGAATAGTGTTTCTTAGTTCGGAATGTGGAATATTGATAGAATTGTCAACCGGAGGAATGAAGTAAGCCACTGCACTGGGTAGGTCTACGTTATTTTCATGTATTCTAACAGGAATAGCTCGACAAGCTTGCAGAATAGCAACAATTGCTAATAAAATCATCACGATGGAGCCTGAAATAAAATAAAAAATCTATTTATATTCTAGTTTGAATTACCGAATTAAATTTCGTAATTCTACGTATACACGTGTCGAGGTAAGGATAATTTCAAAGCTAGGTAATACTTTTGCAAGGGTTTGTACGATTTATTGTAATTAAAATTAAAGGACAATTAGGGTGGTTAAGTTTCTCAGGGTTCTTAAGTCGTCGCCACATGTGTGTATGTACATTTATTTATCTAACTGTATAAGCCTAGAGCTAATTAAACGTAAAATTTCATGGACTTACCCTTCATTATTAGAATCTGTGCTGCTAATAACACAATTAGTTAATACGTCCTGGACGTCAATTCGAAATCACTGGATGTCAATGATTATTTCTTGTATTTATATAAAGGTTGCTATCAGTTTCCATACACGCAAAAATACCAGATTGTCAGATAAAATGTTCTGACTTATTTTCATCGTTTATTCGTAACGGTGGTAATGCGAATACAATATCATTGTGCAATTGGCCTGAGCAATTCTGATTAAATAAAATTATCAATTGCATAAACACTCAATCGAATAATTAACATTACACAGAATTTCTATTATTTTCAAATTCGATTACGTATACGAAAATGTGTTATCACCTGCTTCTTTTATTCTGAAGCTCGGATATTGAACATCGGGGTTAAAGCTTTACTGATGGCCAACACACAGGCATCTCATAACTTTTGATAGTTGTTATGGCGGTACTGATAGCAGTGCTTAGAGACCCATTTAAAAAACATCCTTAATTCAGCTTGCATGTTCATTTGATGGCGTCACATGAAATATAACTACTAATTACACATTTTTTATATACTTCAAAAATAATTTTATTTGTACACTAATAGTACAATGCATATAATTCGTACAATTTTTTAAATAATTTAACGTCATCTCGTATACAGTATCCAAGGGTATGATGTGATCATCATTCTATTATTATAAATATTACAAAGCGACAGCAACATTTGCGTCAATGAAGTTTCTCAATTTCTACGAAATCAAATATCGTTATCAGTAATCATTACTGTTTCAATGTTACAATTATATTTAACAAAATGGAGTTATAGTAAATACTGTTGTCTAAAGTCATAATGAATTTGACGTGAAACAACTTAGATTTAATCGATTCCTTCGATATATCGATTTCATCTAATCGTAGTACCCGACAAAGATGAGGTATATAGATATTATATATATTTAGTCTCACGGGGATTTATGTTACTGTATCAGAATCTAGATTACATGCGTAAGTTCAATATGTAGTATATGTTTAATACACGTAATATATACATATATATATCCTAGGTAACAAGAATGCCACTTTACGAGTTATTGTACATAAATGTCAAAAGAAGTATCTACAGTATTATGATATACAGAATTTTTTAATTGAATTTATGACTAGTAATAGATACCATGCGAATGTTTTCACGTTGGTAATAGTAAATACCGTAATAGTGACGTGGATCTGATGATCACCAAATTATAGTTTTACACTGAGATTAATGGATTTTTATTTGTTTCGTTTCATCGATTGATTCTTGGATTGAAAGAGTGAGCATGTGAGAAGATGATGATTAACGTAGAAAGGTGCAATGCTAAAATAGTTACTTTATTCATAATCAATAAAATTGATATATTACGGTTCGCACTATCAATATCTAATATTAATATAAGACACTACATCCATATTGTTCAACAAATGCATAATTTTTTCAAATCAGAAAAAATGTACAGTTGGGCGTTATCTTATTTTAAAAGTAGGCCTGAATATGATATGTCCTCGTAATCCACCTGCTTCATTATAATTACGACCGGAATTTGTTTTTCGTCGATTGCCCTTTGATCTAGGTTCAGAGTCACTTGATCCTGTCTATCCTGAACGGCCAGTTGATGATGTACTGTACCCTGAAGTACCTGATGGTGATCCAGAGACATCAGCGATGATATCTACTGTACTGCCTACGTTGACCGGAATTCCTGTTTAGTTCATATTTTCCATAGTTGTTGAATCGATTGGAGTTGCGTTAGATGATGAACCGTCATGTGCGGGATCTCGTGTAAAAAGTGCAGAGAATTCCACGGCAGTCCCGACGTAATTGGTATTGGATTCAGTGGCAAATTCTAATTGAAATGTGAAACTAGTCTGGTGCTATCCATTCAAATAGGAGTCTGGTGATGCGATTGAAGTGGCAAAAGATTGTAAAGTATCATCAGTATTACTGGATGAAGTAGATGCTTCAATGACAAAGCTCTCAGACCATAACGCTTCTTCATATTTAGAAGTTTCTGCAGGATCTACAAGAGTACCAAAAGAGTCCGTGACCGTGACAACATCAGCTACCGTGGTTGAGTCCGTATAATCAAATGCAGCTATAGTATATACTGGCAGTGATGTACTTGTATTTATAACAACAGCAACTGCACTACTATCTGACGATGTTATTATATCTGTAACTGAAGATTCCGTTGAAGATTCAATGCTTTGTTCAGTTGGACCACTTGAAATAAATGGATTTAGATTTGGGCTGATGGTGTCTGGAACTAGGTAAATTGGTGTGACAGTAAAAGGTAATGTGGTTGATGTATCTTCGATTCCTGATACATCCGAGGAACCCATGTAAGAGGTCGCGAAGTTATTGGCAACGAAAGTGCTGATATATTTGTCACTGATAGATACTGATGATATGCCATGGTCACTTATGGCAGAGGTGGTAGTAGTTACTGGTGTACTGGCATCAATATCAATGTTCTCCTTTCCCGATGTTGATCCAGCTTCGATGATGGCAGATGATGGTCCTACGTTGTTGATATCGGAAGAAGTATCAGTTGTATAGGTGCTTAATGATGATACTGAGTTTTCAATAACATATTCAAAATTGGCTGTAATGTCACTAGATATTGATTAACGTGCCCGCTGGGATATGAATCTTCAGAATCGCAAATGTTATTCATTGCAGTCTTGAAGCTACAAATGTTACATTTGACAAATAGTAGAAGATAAACATCCGAGAGTGAATGTATTGAAAGTTCGACCATCGTAATATATCATTCATTACTATTATAATTTAGTTTGTATTGCCTGACATTTCAAATATTTACACACAAAATTCGCAGGGAGCGTGGTTAAGCATTACCTGAATTAGCTACATTTATATTTCCTTCGTCAATGGATCCCATTGAACTTCCACCATCGGAATTTGAAGTTGAACTACCATTAACAATAGCTACGTCTACAGGAGATATATCTGCTACGGTGTTGTCAACCGACGCACCAACATTGGATGCAGCAGCGGCGGATTTAGGTACAACGTCCTTGAAGATAGATACTGCAGCCGCTATAATTTTGTCAACTAATGTAGTGGCATCAGAAGCAACGACGTCAGATGTAGAAGCTACGCCGTCAGATGCGACGACGTTGGAGGCAGATACAGCATCTGGCACAGTGCTATCAACTGATGCACCGACATCAGAAGCAACGACGTCAGACGTGGAAGCTGCGGCGTCAGGTGCAACGACGTCAGATGTAGAAGCTGCGGCGTCAGGTGCAACGACGTTAGATGTGGAAGCAGCGGCGTCAGATGCGACGACGTTGGAGGGAGATACAACATCTGCCACAGCGTTATCTACTGATGTTGCGATGTCAGAAGCAACAACGTCGGACGTGGAAGCTGCGGCGTCAGGTGCAACGACGTCAGATGTAGAAGCTGCGGCGTCAGGTGCAACGACGTTAGATGTGGAAGCAGCGGCGTCAGATGCGACGACGTTGGAGGGAGATACAACATCTGCCACAGCGTTATCTACTGATGTTGCGATGTCAGAAGCAACAACGTCGGACGTGGAAGCTGCGGCGTCAGGTGCAACGACGTCAGATGTAGAAGCTGCGGCGTCAGGTGCAACGACGTTAGATGTGGAAGCAGCGGCGTCAGATGCGACGACGTTGGAGGGAGATACAACATCTGCCACAGCGTTATCTACTGATGTTGCGATGTCAGAAGCAACAACGTCGGACGTGGAAGCTGCGGCGTCAGGTGCAACGACGTCAGATGTAGAAGCTGCGGCGTCAGGTGCAACGACGTTAGATGTGGAAGCAGCGGCGTCAGATGCGACGACGTTGGAGGGAGATACAACATCTGCCACAGCGTTATCTACTGATGTTGCGATGTCAGAAGCAACAACGTCGGACGTGGAAGCTGCGGCGTCAGGTGCAACGACGTCAGATGTAGAAGCTGCGGCGTCAGGTGCAACGACGTTAGATGTGGAAGCAGCGGCGTCAGATGCGACGACGTTGGAGGGAGATACAACATCTGCCACAGCGTTATCTACTGATGTTGCGATGTCAGAAGCAACAACGTCGGACGTGGAAGCTGCGGCGTCAGGTGCAACGACGTCAGATGTAGAAGCTGCGGCGTCAGGTGCAACGACGTTAGATGTGGAAGCAGCGGCGTCAGATGCGACGACGTTGGAGGGAGATACAACATCTGCCACAGCGTTATCTACTGATGTTGCGATGTCAGAAGCAACAACGTCGGACGTGGAAGCTGCGGCGTCAGGTGCAACGACGTCAGATGTAGAAGCTGCGGCGTCAGGTGCAACGACGTTAGATGTGGAAGCAGCGGCGTCAGATGCGACGACGTTGGAGGGAGATACAACATCTGCCACAGCGTTATCTACTGATGTTGCGATGTCAGAAGCAACAACGTCGGACGTGGAAGCTGCGGCGTCAGGTGCAACGACGTCAGATGTAGAAGCTGCGGCGTCAGGTGCAACGACGTTAGATGTGGAAGCAGCGGCGTCAGATGCGACGACGTTGGAGGGAGATACAACATCTGCCACAGCGTTATCTACTGATGTTGCGATGTCAGAAGCAACAACGTCGGACGTGGAAGCTGCGGCGTCAGGTGCAACGACGTCAGATGTAGAAGCTGCGGCGTCAGGTGCAACGACGTTAGATGTGGAAGCAGCGGCGTCAGATGCGACGACGTTGGAGGGAGATACAACATCTGCCACAGCGTTATCTACTGATGTTGCGATGTCAGAAGCAACAACGTCGGACGTGGAAGCTGCGGCGTCAGGTGCAACGACGTCAGATGTGGAAGCAGCGGCGTCAGATGCGACGACGTTGGAGGGAGATACAACATCTGCCACAGCGTTATCTACTGATGTTGCGATGTCAGAAGCAACAACGTCGGACGTGGAAGCTGCGGCGTCAGATACGACGACGTTGGAGGCAGATACAGCATCTGCCACAGTGCTATCCACTGATGTAGCGACGTCAGAAGCAACGACGTCAGACGTGGAAGCTGCGGCGTCAGGTGCAACGACGTCAGATGTAGAAGCTGCGGCGTCAGGTGCAACGACGTTAGATGTGGAAGCAGCGGCGTCAGATGCGACGACGTTGGAGGTAGATACAACATCTGCCACAGCGTTATCTACTGATGTTGCGATGTCAGAAGCAACAACGTCGGACGTGGAAGCTGCAGCGTCAGATACGACGACGTTGGATGCAGATACAGCATCTGCCACAGTGCTATCAACTGATGCACCGACATCAGAAGCAACGACGTCAGACGTGGAAGCTGCGGCGTCAGATACGACGACGTTGGAGGCAGATACAGCATCTGCCACAGTGCTATCAACTGATGCACCGACATCAGAAGCAACGACGTCAGACGTGGAAGCTGCGGCGTCAGATACGACGACGTTGGAGGCAGATACAGCATCTGCCACAGTGCTATCAACTGATGCACCGACATCAGAAGCAACGACGTCAGACGTGGAAGCTGCGGCGTCAGATACGACGACGTTGGAGGCAGATACAGCATCTGCCACAGTGCTATCAACTGATGCACCGACATCAGAAGCAACGACGTCAGACGTGGAAGCTGCGGCGTCAGATACGACGACGTTGGAGGCAGATACAGCATCTGCCACAGTGCTATCAACTGATGCACCGACATCAGAAGCAACGACGTCAGACGTGGAAGCTGCGGCGTCAGATACGACGACGTTGGAGGCAGATACAGCATCTGCCACAGTGCTATCAACTGATGCACCGACATCAGAAGCAACGACGTCAGACGTGGAAGCTGCGGCGTCAGATACGACGACGTTGGAGGCAGATACAGCATCTGCCACAGTGCTATCAACTGATGCACCGACATCAGAAGCAACGACGTCAGACGTGGAAGCTGCGGCGTCAGATACGACGACGTTGGAGGCAGATACAGCATCTGCCACAGTGCTATCAACTGATGCACCGACATCAGAAGCAACGACGTCAGACGTGGAAGCTGCGGCGTCAGATACGACGACGTTGGAGGCAGATACAGCATCTGCCACAGTGCTATCAACTGATGCACCGACATCAGAAGCAACGACGTCAGACGTGGAAGCTGCGGCGTCAGATACGACGACGTTGGAGGCAGATACAGCATCTGCCACAGTGCTATCAACTGATGCACCGACATCAGAAGCAACGACGTCAGACGTGGAAGCTGCGGCGTCAGATACGACGACGTTGGAGGCAGATACAGCATCTGCCACAGTGCTATCAACTGATGCACCGACATCAGAAGCAACGACGTCAGACGTGGAAGCTGCGGCGTCAGATACGACGACGTTGGAGGCAGATACAGCATCTGCCACAGTGCTATCAACTGATGCACCGACATCAGAAGCAACGACGTCAGACGTGGAAGCTGCGGCGTCAGATACGACGACGTTGGAGGCAGATACAGCATCTGCCACAGTGCTATCAACTGATGCACCGACATCAGAAGCAACGACGTCAGACGTGGAAGCTGCGGCGTCAGATACGACGACGTTGGAGGCAGATACAGCATCTGCCACAGTGCTATCAACTGATGCACCGACATCAGAAGCAACGACGTCAGACGTGGAAGCTGCGGCGTCAGATACGACGACGTTGGAGGCAGATACAGCATCTGCCACAGTGCTATCAACTGATGCACCGACATCAGAAGCAACGACGTCAGACGTGGAAGCTGCGGCGTCAGATACGACGACGTTGGAGGCAGATACAGCATCTGCCACAGTGCTATCAACTGATGCACCGACATCAGAAGCAACGACGTCAGACGTGGAAGCTGCGGCGTCAGATACGACGACGTTGGAGGCAGATACAGCATCTGCCACAGTGCTATCAACTGATGCACCGACATCAGAAGCAACGACGTCAGACGTGGAAGCTGCGGCGTCAGATACGACGACGTTGGAGGCAGATACAGCATCTGCCACAGTGCTATCAACTGATGCACCGACATCAGAAGCAACGACGTCAGACGTGGAAGCTGCGGCGTCAGATACGACGACGTTGGAGGCAGATACAGCATCTGCCACAGTGCTATCAACTGATGCACCGACATCAGAAGCAACGACGTCAGACGTGGAAGCTGCGGCGTCAGATACGACGACGTTGGAGGCAGATACAGCATCTGCCACAGTGCTATCAACTGATGCACCGACATCAGAAGCAACGACGTCAGACGTGGAAGCTGCGGCGTCAGATACGACGACGTTGGAGGCAGATACAGCATCTGCCACAGTGCTATCAACTGATGCACCGACATCAGAAGCAACGACGTCAGACGTGGAAGCTGCGGCGTCAGATACGACGACGTTGGAGGCAGATACAGCATCTGCCACAGTGCTATCAACTGATGCACCGACATCAGAAGCAACGACGTCAGACGTGGAAGCTGCGGCGTCAGATACGACGACGTTGGAGGCAGATACAGCATCTGCCACAGTGCTATCAACTGATGCACCGACATCAGAAGCAACGACGTCAGACGTGGAAGCTGCGGCGTCAGATACGACGACGTTGGAGGCAGATACAGCATCTGCCACAGTGCTATCCACTGATGCAGCGACGTCAGAAGCAACGACGTCAGACGTGGAAGCTGCGGCGTCAGGTGCAACGACGTCAGATGTAGAAGCTGCGGCGTCAGGTGCAACGACGTTAGATGTGGAAGCAGCGGCGTCAGATGCGACGACGTTGGAGGTAGATACAACATCTGCCACAGCGTTATCTACTGATGTTGCGATGTCAGAAGCAACGACGTCGGACGTGGAAGCTGCGGTAGCAGGCACAACAACGTTAGATGTTGCAGCGGCGGCGTTAGATGCCACGACGTTGGAGGTAGATACAGCAGCTGCAACAGTGCTGTCCGCTGATGAAGCGACGTCAGAAGCAATGACGTCGGACGTGGAAGCTGCGGCAGCAGGCACAACGACGTTTGATATTGCAGCAGCGGCGTCAGATGTAACGACGTCAGACGTGGAAGGTACAGCGTTAGGCACAACTACGTTAGACGTTGCAGCAGCTGCGTCAGTTGCGACGACGTTGGAGGTAGATACAGCAGCTGCAACAGTGCTGTCCGCTGATGAAGCGACGTCAGAACCAACGACGTCGGACGTGGAAGCTGCGGCAGCAGACACAACAACGTTAGATGTTGCAGCGGCGGCGTTAGATGCCACGACGTTGGAGGTAGATACAGCAGCTGCAACAGTGCTGTCCGCTGATGAAGCGACGTCAGAAGCAACGACGTCGGACGTGGAAGCTGCGGTAGCAGGCACAACAACGTTAGATGTTGCAGCGGCGGCGTTAGATGCCACGACGTTGGAGGTAGATACAGCAGCTGCAACAGTGCTGTCCGCTGATGAAGCGACGTCAGAAGCAACGACGTCGGACGTGGAAGCTGCGGTAGCAGGCACAGGCGTTAGGCACAACTACGTTAGACGTTGCAGCAGCGGCGTCAGATGTGGAAACTGCGGTGTTCGGTGCGTCGACTTTGGATATAGATGCTGTATTTGTTGCAGTGTTGTCAGTCGATGCAACGGCCTCAGGTGCAGCGAGGTTAGATACAACATTGTTAGATGTGGAAGTTGCGGCGTCAGAGACGATAATGTTGGAGGTAGATACGGCGTTTATTCCAGTATTGCCAGCAGAAACTACGGGTGCGATGACGCCTGATGTAATAGTATCAGATGGGATAGTTGCTATGTTGGATGGAACGGCATTTGATGTGGATACTGTGACATCAACTGAAGTACTTCTGTTTGGTACAACTACGCTGGATGAGGAACCTGCGTTAATTGTAATTCCGGCCTTTGATGCAACTGCGGTTAATGTGGGGTCTTTGTTAGATGATGTTCCTACGTTATCTATAACTGCACTTAGTGAGGATCCTACGTTAATTGCAGTTCCGGTGTT
Source organism: Cephus cinctus (assembly GCF_000341935.2). Taxonomy (NCBI): domain Eukaryota; kingdom Metazoa; phylum Arthropoda; class Insecta; order Hymenoptera; family Cephidae; genus Cephus; species Cephus cinctus. The sequence continues at coordinate 657,694 of NW_014333443.1, forward strand.
AGATGCAATTGCAGCCAGTGATGAAGGTCTGTTAGACGCAATTCCACCAGTAGACGGAGCTGCGGAATTTTTTCCATGCAAACTGGCTAGAAGTACCGAAACAGCCTTAGGTGTTTCTTCTACAGATATGTCATTCTTCGCAGAGTTTTCAAGTTCCTTCGACTCTTGTGAGTCCGTCTCCTGAGATTCTTCACTATCTTGATCTTCAATAGAGTTCTCATGGTCATACAGTTTTTTCAATTGTTTCTTTGCTTTTTTAATGATATCCTTCCATTCCGAAGAATCATTTTCTTGAGAATCAGAATCCTGAAGACTGTTTTCCAATTTTGCAGCCTTGATGATTCGCGAAATATCGTCATATTTATCTTTCAAGATTTTCTTAACCTCGTCACCGTAATTAACCGATTCATCGCTTTCATTTTCATAATGATCTTTCAATTTAGATAATTGTTTTTTTATAGAATCCCACGTGGGCGCGGCGATCGTTGTACCAATCAAAAGCACAACGATACAAACACTGAAAACTAAAAACACGTATCGTCAGAAAAACACGATTAATAATTAATAAAGAATATATTTCCAATAGCCCAATAATCGACACTCCTAAAAATTACCTTTCATAATGACAAAATTTTACACTTCACTCAGTCATTTATGATCACTCTAAATGATTATTACGGTTCACTATAATTATTCAGTTCACTTTACTTTGAACTGAGAATGAATACTCTCTTATATACTATTATGTACCTGGAGACATTGTCTTATCTGGCTTGTTTAACCCTCCCATGAAATTTTTAGTTTTTTAACAGATTTATTGCTATTTCCGTAATGAGTCACAGTACCGTGATCAAGTAATCCCTATTGTACATATTATTTTCGCATACCAAATATACGTTTAACAGTAACGTTTGCATCTAGGGGGCTTACGTAACATGAAATGAATTTAAAAACGATTAGCATTGATTTTAACAAAAGAGAAAAATCTAATGACAACAGTATGAATCTCTGCAGAAGTCGTACATTACAAATTTTAATTGTTCATTTTTAAATATACGACTAAATATTTCCATAACGAACGTGCGTCAAACGAAATCCCACTCTTTTACATTATTCACGCACACGAAGCGTAAGTACATTCAGACTTATCTCACAACAATAAATCAATTACGGAATAATTTTCGCAAACGAATTCCGCAAGTAAGATACGAGATTCACAATGAAAATTAGATAATTAGATATTAATAAAACATTTTTTTTAACATAAACATAAACAAATCATACAATACAGATGTAATTTGAATTACAATAAAAATGCAAACCCTGTTTATCATTTCATAGAAATATAATAATAATTATCTTATTATCGTTATCAATAAAATAAATTAAATTCTGAATTTAATTATATATATCTTTTATATATATCAATAAGACAAAGAATATCAGGCGCACATTTATAGTCACAGTTTGTCACCTTCCAATGATTTTTCACATCATACAGAGATCATTAAATTTGTATGATACATATAGGTACTGTATGTTTATACGTGGTATAAGGATATATACCGGCCGAGAAATCGTAAACGTTAGAAAATGAAAGTGACTGGTGGATTTAAGAATATAGTGAAAGTGGGAATGATCCTGACCCAGGACATCCAGCTTCCTTGGAGAGATCTCTGATGAAGTCGAGGTGGGTTAATAGAAATCTTGGTTGGGTCAGGTCAGGACGATGGGAGTGAAAATGAAAGTGAAAACGAAATGAAACTGAAAGTGAACGGATATAGCCATACCGGTAGTTTCTGTTTGTATTTCACTTGTGGGAGTGAAATTGAGGGCAGTAGAAGTGGGCCAGTAGAACTACGCACTCATTTACATGTATATTTGCGCTTATATACATACATTGAGGTTTCACTCCCAATTTTTATGGCTACAAATTGAACTTTCTTATTAACCTTAGACATAGTTGGTATGAATCATCGTTAGAATATTATTGTTACAAATAATAGAAGCAATAAACATTTTACGTTATCACGAATCCCGACGTCATCGCCATCCGGGTACCAAGATCAACAATTCATAACATATTGGTATGCCAGATCATTGTGTTTGCCATGTTGTGACGTCTTTGAGATAGAAAACATAATTTTGATTGTTGTGAATTCTGTGAGTGATAAGGATAATTCCCATTAACAATTTTTTTTCAAAAAGTCACTTATCCTGGACTTTGAATGGTCTTGATCCATTGGAATGTACGTGTCATCAGTTTATACGTCACATAATTTTTCTGTATAATTGTTTTGAAAATAAAAATTATTGATGAGGGTTTAGATGACTTTTTGTTTTTTATAACCGTGGAACGTACACATTGTGCCGTGTCATTTGCTACATTATTTGAGACAACTTCCTCCCATAGATGTTGACTGAACAGGTAAAATAAACTAGACATCCAATGGAATATTGTGTCACGCGGGGCTGAGTGTTGCAGCTGTCTACCATTGAAATGCTGTATATACATAGATATATGTATATAGTACATATCCAAGTAGCGAGGCACAAAATACACGAGCATGTTTAGTTTACTTAGGCTAATCGCAAAGATAAATCGAATACAAATGGTAAATCATTATGGTGGAAGCAAGCCTTATAGTTAGTCAAGCGTTATAAATAAACTACTGATCTGCTAAAATATTACGAAAACTTCGTATTATCAGTGCGGCATAATTTCTATAGTTCGTATTATAGACGGCAGATGTCGTTACTTGCCAGGACAAAAACACTGCTATATTTAGCACGTGAATACATTTACCTACAGTCGATACAGAATTGAAAATTAAATTTCAACAGCTGTTTTCAACATCTTCGAGTTGACAGATGAAATATACATATGTATACAATTTATCTCCACATATTTGAACGTGGCACTTGATCACCTAGGGGATACAAAGTCACAAAGGAATAAGAAAAAGAAACTGAAAAGTTTCCAACTGGCAGGATTTTCATGCACCAAGCGTAAGCAGTACATGTTACACGTTGCATCCATATGTAAGGAAAGTTTACCAATGGAAAACGCCATAATAGACTATAGATACTGTACGTTTCATGTACTTTACACTAAATTCCACTGAAGTAAAAAAGTAGCCAATGATAACAATACTGAACGATTATCAACCAAGAAAATAAACTATTTTTCTAATCACAGACAACACTACAACCTTAACAGTCCAATCACATGCGCCTTAAATCCAATCTTTTAAATATAACAAAAAAATTATCAGCGTGTATATTTGTAAACTGTGATCGCAGACTTATTCTACATTTAAACACATAGAATTTCAATCACGTACAGTTAAGACGAGCCTCAGTCAAAGGCGAAAGGTTACCTCGTGTATTTTGAGGATAATGAAAACTCTAATTGCGATTATGTACTTCAACATCCGATGTGTTATCTTATAAATGTAATAAACAGTGATAAATCCATAAAGTAGAAGAAATCATTTTTGCATTCGTGATATCGTTATACATAACAGTCATCCACATTACATTCAGATCATATATGTATAACGTAACGCTTGTAAAATTATTCCTATAAGTAGAATCATCAGTCACCGTGGAATATCCCGTTCTGATTTTTAAATAGTCAACTCGATTCCATTATTAAAAAATTGTCTAAAAAGAGGTAAATAAGTGCATGAACTGCACAGTCCCTATCAAAAACTCACACGCATACGTTCATATGTGTATATTATAAAATCATCGACTCTGTCCTATCACAATTGCCCCAGACGAACCAAGTCATGGGTCATTAAATATACTTGTTAATTTCCCCAACTCATATATAAGTTTCACGATTCGTTTATTTATTCCACATGCTAGGTCATGCGTTGGCTAATGCTTATAATTATGCCTGTGTTCGGGAATTCTTATTGGTTCATCCTCTTCAGCTAATTTTCTTATCTTCAATCTCATTCGACACTCGATACACACACACGATACGACACGTTCGATCCTCGTACACTTCACATTTTGTCTCATCAGTTTGATAATTCTTATTATTATATTTATATTCATTAATTCCTGTCGCTTCTTTCTCTATGTAGATATTTTTCCTATTTCTCCTCCTTTTATCTCATCCGATCCTCTCCCCATGTCTTTGCATCCAATTACATACGATAACTCCACGGAATCTATAATTGCTCTAGCATGATACATGTAATCTTCACAGATTCAAAATATTCCATTCCTCAACCAAAAATTCTGATAAGAGCTGTTACGAAACAAAATTTAAAATTGCTGAATCTGGAGCGTGCTCCTGAACAGTTCATGTACATATGTAATATATGTGGTATTCACACTGTACGTGAACAGTATATGACTGTTAATCTCACTTAAAGGTCAACGGCGATAGGGGTTATCAATAAGTAACTAAAATTACTCTTACTTCCAGGAATATTATGAAATTTTCATTTGATGGGGAAAAGGTAAAAAATTAAATTAAACTATGACTGAAATACATTACAAGGAAGTCTATTATATTATTCCCGTAGTATCGTACATAGTCGGTCCACGAGTTCAATGTGTATTTATGACAGTTCGTGAGCAATGCAATCCTTAGCAAGTGACACGTGGTTTTCTATAAAGTAACGTAAACGTATGTTAAAATAAAAAAACTATACGGTGCCTTATAACAAACGTTTTATACGCTGGCACGTGGGCCGTACTGGAGACTTCATTGTCTTACTTCTTCGATTGAACTTCCGCGAAGTAGCTGAATGAAAACTCGTCGTAAATACTTTAAGAGAGGTCAAAGAGGTCCAGTTTAATTCTGCAATCTAGGAACTATTACGTTAAACCATATCCTCCTTAACGGCAGGATCCCAAAACTTTAAAACTCGTTAAGTCTTTGCTCGCAATTAACCAATCAAAAGGGCAACAATTTGCTGTGCGAAATCATCATCGCAGACTCTGCGACTTATTCTCTAGTCACTGTCAGAAGATCGAATGATCGCTTTTGCAGAGAAGAATACCGTATGAAATGATATATGACGAAGCCTTCTGGAAACGTTCAAACAGATTCTTCAAGATGTTCGATATACAACAACAACGCGTGGAATTTGATACGCGCCATATTCTTCTAAGAATTCGAGCGAAAACAACTGCGTATACGTAAATTTACTTAATGCACACATGGATATTTGCATATGACAGTTCATTATATTAATATGAATGGTGGGATCAAAAAGTTTTGACTTGTATAGAAACGAAGTGCGTTCCCCGTTAATGAATGTTTCCGACGACAATTAAGCCACTTAAAGGAATGAGTCGCTCACATGCAAACTTGCTATGTATTCGTCATAAACGTATGTATATGCTTTTGCATTTTTTTAAGAAATATTTTTAATAAAATCACGGGTAACACACAGCCGTATAAGACCGCACTAAAATCTACGAATGAACTGTTAAATGTTTAAGTTTTAAATTTTTTGAGAAATTTCTTTATTTTAGATTTTGATAATTAGACGTTAAAAATAGCGTTTCTGTATAAATTCTGCAATCGCAAGCTTGTAGTGTGTGACTATGTGACTTGAGGGGCCAATCTGTTTGCTTTTATATTTTCTTTTCGCAGTTCACATATTTTTTGTTGAATTCTTAAAAATACACTTGGATTAATCAAGAGGCGTCTGATTTAGGAACGACAGTATTAGCTATTTGCGTTTCAATCAGAACCGACTTAATCTGAAAATTCCATGGCGAAATGTCTAAACGTGATTTTGTATCGTGGATGTCGAAAACGTATCGTGGATGTTTTATTAAGTATCGAGACAACTCGTATACACATGAAAACAATGCCGATTATGATTTTGGGAAGTAGTAGAAATTCTCGAGAATTAATAACAATTTTGATTTCATCTTATACAGCGTGTCTCATTAATATCGATCAATTAAATGCATTTCTATTTCATCTTAAATTTAAACGTTTGAGTTTTTACGTTTACATTTTTTAAAATCCATTGCTAATTTTGGTTTTCTAAAAGTATCGATTTTAATCTTAGAACGATACACCAAATAATCCATAAGGCAGATGGTATACCGGGGTCATTTGTGCCTTATGCATTTTCCCAGATTTAAATTGACAATTTTAATGGATAGAAAATATTTGTATGATTTTCAAAAAAGTTTTTTTATCAAGAGAAAACATTTCGCAAACACATTTTTACCAGATGCATCATTGAGGCAATCGAAATAGGTAGGACACCCATAAATTTTGCCCAGTGGGATACAAACCCAATGCCCAGTGTATATACTTATTAATATACTCATTATACACTGAAACTTTATACATTCGAACGGTATGCCGTTCCAGGGTTAATCTAGCTAGATTTGACATACGCGATCAATGTCATAATTTCACATTAACACCACATTAGCACCACATACATACTTTTCAATAATGAACCACGCTACCTGTAGGTCAATCTAGAATTCATATGTGGTTTCCCATGACTATTTATATTTATTGAAGTCGACACGCTCATTTCGCGAGACACCATGGAATGCCTGGGATTAGTGTAAAATTCCGTTAAATTTATCGTAAAAAATCGCTTATCTGTAATCAGTTGAGTAGAACCGATCCATCTGCCAAATATATGAAGCGTGTGATTCGAATTCTTGGTTTCATGTAAAATCTTAAGAAATCGCATATATTATAATTCAATATTTATCATTTGATATGTTATCAGTCATATGATATCAATTGGTCACCATTATCGTTGCGTAAGGTCTTTTTTCCTATAGCATTTTCCTGCACTAACTTTCCCACCACCACTGGTATCCACTTGAAGCGCGTGGCATGATGCCGTGGAGAACGTACCACAATACGAGGTTTATGTTGACGTGCTAAACGGCCAGCGACGCCAGTTTCAAACGAGCTACGCTCGCGCCAACAAACACGAGCAGAACGTCTCGACGACTCGTGTCTCAAGAATTGCTTAAGGAAATAAAAGGCGGGATGTATAATAAGAGAAAGCTATAATAGAAGTAGTGAGAAGTTGATAGGAAAACAGGGAATAAATAAATTTGACAAAAATTTCATAAAACTTTTAATAGAGATTGAATTTTGACCTAGTAAAATTTTGGATTTAAAAGAAAAAAGAAAAGAGAGCATCAAGAGTGCACTTTGAAAATAAATTTTCTGCAAACCTGTCAATTAAAATAATACACAGATCAAGATACAGCTCTGACAATCATTGGGGGTTTTAAACTTTATGATAATCGAGATATCATATGTCAAATGAGATAAGAAAATTTCACGAATTTTGATTATCGGTATAAAAAGGAATTTGATCACATTATTTTCTTATTATGTTCCGTCATACCGTATTGTATTGAAAAGATCAATTTCAAATACCAGAAGTGCTTCAACATTTTTCATTTGATCAAGTCGTACCAGCACGAGTGGTGGAAGTTACGAAAGAGAAGTTAGGCGTAGTTCGTTGGCTCGCAAGATTCCTCAAAACTTTAGGTAAGACACGAATTTAATTTTCATGCAACAGTATTTTTGGCTGGTTGATTTCCTTCACTTTTCCGGGCTTCACTTGCCAAACTAATACATATTAAAACACTAGTATGATCATGAGCAGCTGTATACGCTTTGCTAATATATCAATAATGTACATTTCGATTTGAATTATAAATCTATATTGGCATGACCGTTTGCACAACTGAAAGATTATTAACACCTGATGAATACATTGGACATCGAATGCCAGACTCAAAGTTCGAGCGGATTGAAAATCAGGTATAATTAGACTCTAGAATAGATTCTCGATTCAACCATAATTTTGTTTGAACCCTTTAAAAAAGGTAGACGGCTGGCAGCGTCAGTTACTCAGTGGTATTGGTGCTAGACGTATATTTCTTAACGACCTTTGGGCATAAAATGCCCCGTGTACCTTTTTCGTTACACCAGAAGCTTCTTTGGAAAAAAAAGTTGAATTATTGTGTTGCGAACAAAAATAAATACAGCAAGTGCACATATTTAATTTTAAAGGTGTAATATTAATTTATTTATAAGTTATGACGAAAAAATTCTAAAATAATGCAATAGATTTGATTTTGTTATGAATTTAAGTATTTTCTACAAAAAAAATATGAAATATGTAATTTTAGTCATTTAAAATAATTATGATTTTTGATAAGAATCAAAAAACAATGCTACAACGTTAAGTTTCGGCTTTAAAATAGCTTTTTTATTATTTTTTCGTCGATTAGAAGGAGAGATATTGAATTTCGCCAAAAAAACGCATTTTTTTCAAATGTTCATATCTCAAACTTAAAGTAATCAAACCTAATTGAACCGGGCTTCGTTTTATGGAGAATCGCAAAAACTTTAATTTGAAAAAAATGCTCTGCATCAATTAGTAGCGAAGTTATTAAAGAAAAAAGGCGGCCGGACATTTAGTTCCGTCTGTACCCCGTAGTCTCGTGCGCGAAAAGAGATGTTTACCCATCAAAAATTAAAATACCAAACTCAATGATCTGTCATAAACACGAAAACGTGTTCCATTAATCATTATAATATAAACAACGCTCACGTGTTTAATTTGCACCTGAAGAATTTAGTTCAAAATTGATTTTAAATCTTAAAGTAAGATACGCCATATGTGCAAACAAACATTTCTACGTGTTACATGTAAATATATGACACAAGACGTCGAAGTCAGAAATATATTTTACAGCTTCGAACTAAAAAAAAAGAAGAAAAGAATTTACGGTTTCACTACTGTAATAAAGTATAGTCGCGAATGAGACTAATAATAAAGAAATGACGTACCAAAGCGCCTTGCGACCGATGTAAATTTCAAGGAAATGCTCTAGCACGTGGTGTCGCCGCCCACGCGATCCTAAACAACCTACATGTGCATATCCCGCATATATGTACAAACTGGCAGCGCGGATTATCAAATATGTTCTATGCGTACGTATGTAACTTGATCATAACCATGACCATGCTATCATAATCTATCAGTAAAAATGATCTTACTATTTGCCTGCTTCTACGCACGATTTTCGAATAAGGTTCAAGGCTCGCAACCATCGTAATAAATATGACGATAAAATCATAGATCATTTAAATTATCAACCAAGCGAAAGATTGGATAGTAGACACTCCTAGAATAATTGCGCAATTCGTCATTATCATAAATTCATGTCATAAATTAATTCTCAACATAAATCGACCGTGACCAAATAAAAAGACGTACAATTTAACTTTCATAAAAGTTTTGACAGCTGCAATAACATAATCGCGCAATTAAACGATTTTTTAATGAAAATTTAACTCCACTGCTGTAATTGATATTGTGTGTGCATCGATGACGTCACAAAAATGCAGTATCTAATAGGGACTGGAAATTCTTGGAAAATTAACCGCAGCAACGATTTAGATAACTATGACAACAGCAATTATTGGGTCGACGCTTGAGATGCGTGGCGAACATGAAACGACCGAAAGTCGAGAAGCCCGACAAGGCATATCGGTGACGAGTCAAGGCCGTTGTAAGAGTATCCCTATTGAAAGGATAGTGTAAAGTTCCGTGGACCTGCTAATTACGTATTAACGAGTAACACATGTCGGGGAGAAATGATTTTTCATGTAAAAAAATAGTTTGATCGTTATTCAATACATTAAAATATACTCAGATTTGAATAATACATATATATAAATTGATAAATAATAATAACAATTGCGTTAAAATAACTTTGAACTACCATTGCTTCGGCGCTACTTTTAGAAATAGTCTCGTACGGCTATACTGCGTAAAATAATTTTTTTACGACGAATTTAGAAATCTTTATTCTCAAAAGTTCCATTAGATAAAAAATTAATTATTAAACTAATGACTTTTTCGGGGAGACGTAAAACAACAGTCAACAACTGGATATCCATATTAAATATCTAGTCCGTATAAGTTAGTAGCTAACGACGTGAAATTAGTGCGATTTACAAAATAAGAGAATGTGAGAAAATCAAAGGAAACTTTAACGTTTCGTTGTCTGGAAAAATTGGACTCAACTGCCTTTTGCAATTGCTTGTAGACGCCAGCAGGTAATTGTCTGGCTGTATTTAGAAGTAATAAGCCGCGTGTGTGATAACGGTAATTACGTGGATAATAAGCAGGCAGGTACGTCCGTCTGGTTGTAACCCATTGGCATCTATTATTTTCTATGTTTATAACGATCGTTCACTAGGTCAATAACAAGCGGCAGGATAGATTTAAATAAAGAAAGGGTTTCAATTAATTATTAAAATATAAAAAATTAAGAATTGGAAAAAAAAATGTGATAATTACCTTGAGAGTTAAAGACAAGTTTTTTGCTAACATATGAATTTCATTTTAATCGTTAAATGTATTTCATACAAAGCAGTTTGAAACTATAGGCGGACTGGAAATTCTTCGTATCTATTAAGAGGCAGTTGAGTTGGCATCCTTCGGTTCCATTTACGTATTATCATTGAATTATTGTTAATTATTTTTACAAAGAAGCATGTTTATCTACTTAAATCGTTATATGATTCTTTATCCTTATATTGCATACTGGAATTTCCTTGTGCGCTTATTACTAATAGACTCATCCGGTTCAACTGATCCTGATGAAGAATGAAGAAGTTCAGATTTCTTTTATAACTTTCTTCGACACGTGCACCAATTTTTATCGATACTTCACGTTTGATTCATTTGTGATATATAAAAGAAAAATTATTTCCCATCATTCTATGTGGTAAACATCAACCATAACTACCGTATACTTTGGCAGAGTATAAATGAGATATTCTATTTCTTTTAGCACGCTGAATGAAGCATCACACGTAATCAGCATCGACGATTAATTTTCCATTTTTAAGCCATCATATAATTTAGCAAATATCGCATATGTGAATTACTGCACCTAAATCAATTTCTCATCGATGAGCTATATGAATTTGATAGGAGCATCAAATGCGAAATCGCTGATTTGTGGCAGTATGATCGATTCTTAAAAAAAAAGGGTAAATAAGGTTAAGAGAAAAAACTGATCGATTTAAAATGAATCAGTAACAGTCACTTGATATTTTCCTCGAGGAAAATGTAACGGCGAGAAATTTGAAATGTTTTTTTTTTTCAAAATTTCATAAATTAGATACTGATGCACGAGGCGTCTAACCTAGATAACAATATCACGAATCGTTATCTTATCCAAGTACAAGCAACGTGTTTAATCTGGATTAAAATGATATTGGCGGATTGATCTTTATCGTAGACACACGTGCAAATGATGGAAGATTGCGTCCGCGAAACACGATACGTAAGGACACAAGTGCGACTTAATGTAATCAATTGGCTGTTGAACACAAGTGCGATAAAATATTTCGATCGAATTATTAATCGATGGAATTTTATTCTTCACTTCGATAATCAAGATTACTCATATTGTCAAGAAGACCTTTCTATCGTTGTTTACGATAAACAGTACGTTAACACCTATTAATATGGTACTAAACTGTACCAGATCGCGAATCGGTATAAAGTGCAAAATCGTTCGAGCACTTTTTCCAGCTTATACACACGTTCCACGCGGTACGTAGTAGTCGTAGTAGAAACTACGTGCAAATAATAGCGAGGGAACAGTTTATCAGTAACAAAGTGAAAAACGCGTGTTATAAGTACCGATAAATAAACTATAGTCAGATAAGTGATATGAAAATAATTCTTTTAAATTATCTGACAAACGTGATAAAATGTTAGTACACTGTCGCGAAAATAAATTCACGAGTGTCCTCAGCATAAACATATCAATTTTTCAAGACAACTCTTCACGCATTCTTAATATTACTCATCGAGAGATGCAATTATTATTTTTTTTTCTTCATCGGTACGTTCACGCTTCGCGACCTTCCTCGTCATTCTCACATGGAGAAACGTTTGCTATGTTGCAGAAAGTGCATTTGTATGACTTGACTGGGAAGCCTTGTTCTTCGTGGAGGAAAACAGACGCCGTAAAAAGAATCGAAAATACCTGAGTCGGAGGAGCAGCGATATGAAGGAAACGCAAATCAACGGATATGGTATGTTGTCGTATATATATATTTTTATTCATTGTTCCCTACGCGCCATTCTTTCAAAGAATCGTTCTCTCGTTCGTTTATTCATTCAAAAATTTTGAATCTTGTCAAAACTCATGAATCATTCCAGCGCCGAATGTTACAGCGCAAGGCTGCACGTCAGAGACATTCACGGAATGTACCGCGAGACGCTTACCGCTATTTACAGATCGACACTGCGCTGACCTTTTGTATTCCTTCAAAAGGAATCGCAATCAGCGCCATTCACGTCGAAGGTTGATTTCTCGAAGGTTTAACGAAAGTTGCTCAATGCACTTTTTACGAAGTCGACCAAGGTAGAGCAGTGAAGGTATTAAGTCGCCCTATGAACGATCTACGAATATTATATAAATAATTATCATACGCAGTTGCACATAGCTATGCTGCTATACTGTAGTCTACAAGGGATGGGATAATCTGCTAGTGTAGTAGCCGTGGTTATTCGATAAACATTTGAACTAAGGACTTTTATCATGTTGACATTGACTGATCAAGAAAATCTTGTATGGATAGGCTTTGAGTCAAAACATTTATTTGAATTACCATACAAGAGAGTTATGCTATTAAGTAGCAGTGTTTCATGCGTGAGATATTTTTCTGATGCAATATCTAAGCAACGTTTTGTCATCTCAATGATAACTTTGTCCTTACAATTTCCTTTTATATTTATCAATTAACGTAACTGGATTTATTTTGAGATCGACGATTATTGCCCTAGTTAAAAATCTAACCGTTACGGCGCTGCATTCGTGTAAATGTACTCTCGTATCAATTGCTTCAAGTAAATTGCACTTTTAAGCCTGCATTCGCAGTCGGTTCATTATCTTAAGCATCATCTTAAGTCGTAATATACTTTGTATTAGGACGGTGCGTCTGCTTCGTCTGAAGCGCAGACTATGGACAGTGACTTTAGAATTTAATGTTCCGAACTACCGAAAAACATTGGGTAACGTCAAAAGTTATGAGCGCACTTTCCACTTCGGTGTACAGTACACATATACGTCTATCGTAAGTTCAAAGCTCACAAGGGCAACGCATGCGTACAAAGTTCAAAGATAGACGAGAGAGCGAGGGAGATGAAATTATCAAGCAGACAGTTACAATACCCTCGTGACGGAATTTAATTCCCGAGGATTCGCACGGTATCAAAAAGTGGCGTCGATCTTTTTGCGCCGTGTTGCTACGCCCCTGTGACGTCTTGCACTTTCGTCCAATGATAACGTTCGCTTTCACGTACACCCACTTGTTGCGCAAGGGAATGCTCGAAGGCCTCCTGACGTCAGGGACACTCCTCTTGTATTGGTGGGGAATCCAGTCGAGCTATCCAAGAGTAAGATTACGATAGTAAACAGATTAATTGAACGCAAAGCAATTGAATCGCGTCTTACGTGTCTTTCGCAATCCAATTAACGAATATCTAGCAAATACATGACTCCCAATATGACGCGTTATATCCGTTTAGGAATTGTGCTTCTTGTGTACACTGGAGATCAAATGAGAGATCGAATTAATTTCATGGATTGTTTAGCGACTTACATTGTTTCCTATTGTGAGTTTGGCGGGACATTTGAATTGTTTGAAGAAAGACTGTTGCTAATAGTATACTATAGTGATTGACAGATTCACATTACTATTTATTGTTTTTTATGTAATTTGCCCCTATGTGAGTAACTGATGTACCTGTTTATACGTGTATCTAAGTAAATTAATTGATCTATATAACTGTTTAGATTTTCTTGAATTTAGTCAAGGATCTAACTATTTTTTGCCTTCCTTACGCCTGTGAATGATATTCCGAATGTTTTTTTACTTCGACTTGGTAAACGTCTTGATGCATTTTTTAAACTCATATTGAAATATATTTACGAGCTGTTTTCGCATTAATTTTAATTTTCGAACGGTGCAGTATGAAACTTGAAAAAACAATAATATCACTTTGTCATCTGGTTTTTTTCCCTTCTTTCAAGTGGCGCCAGCGCAATGTTTTCTGTTCTTGTTTCGACAGCGCTGATCATCTCTTCTTACGCTTGTGGTTTCGTTGTACACAATGAGATTATCTAGATGGCACATAAAAAAAAGAAACTAGTTAAATTACTTTTGTATCTCGATTGCCGAACTTGGATATGAACTTGATCTTGATGTTAATGTACTGAACTCAGAAAGCTAATAAATGATATTTTTATCCCTAGGACACTGTAAATAGTAATAGTAGTAAATTTATCATGACTATCGATAGCTTCTTAAAGATTTTAATCGAGGCTAAATAAAAGTAGAAAATTTTAACGATTGCACAATGGCTTGATATTATCAGATTTTGTGAGTTATAAAAAACTTGATTACCGATATAAAAGATAATTTTTATACATAAAAATATCAAGTTATTCATTCACACATTTTATCAGTTGTCTCTGACTCAAGCGAATACATTTACATCGTAATCATTAAAGGTAAAAATCTCTAATCAGCCGATACCCATTGCACCATTTCGAAAAGCAAAACCATGCAAATTATTTCGAAGAAAATATAATATATTTATTTGACATATTAAGAAACACCCGTCTCCTATAATATGATTGAATGGAGAAGTTCAATAATCTAACTAGCACGTTTTAATTGCTAGATTGGGTTAACCTTCGTCTAAGATCTCTATGACGTTTTTCTCGGACTGATTGGTCGATTAACTCGATAAGAGGTCACGTATATCAGTTCACATTGGCGGCTCGATTCATCCTCGGTACATGCCAATAAACTTCAGAAAAGACCTTTTAAACATGACCACTGTAGTTTATAATGACTAGACTGGCAGCTATCAAGGACTTTGTGCATTATGTGTATTGACTTGTTGTCTTTTGAGTGAATATGCATAAAAGGCCTTGGTCTAATGAAAATGAAGTCTAGACGATTAATAATCGTACGTCTTGGAAGATTATTAAGAATTGAAAAACAGGAAACAAACAGACATACATATACAGGTTGGGACATTTATAGTGATCAGATGGTTTTTTTTCGGAAACGATGCCATATATAAAAAAAAAATTTCAGACTGAAGTTGTAGGGTTTCAAGGAGGACGAAAGATTCCGTTATTGAATTCCTTCCTGAGTGCAGGGGTTAAGGTAATTCGAAGGTCTACTTTCAATTTTTCCATGGGATGATGCAATGTTTTTTCCGGAAATCAAAAGAGCATCCACTTTTGAGTCTTAAAGTACAAGTACCCTAATGTCCCAAAACTGGCAGGTGATAAGATATTTTAAAAGTAAAATGTAATATCCGTTTTCTACATTAGCTGGAATCTACTATCTAGTGTTCCCTGTCTCTCATCCTCCTTCCCATTTGAGGTCACTATAAATGTCCCACCTTGTATATTGTATTGATTGAAAATTGAATGATATTATTGAATGATAATTTAATTGAATGATAGATTTAATAGTACTGGTGGTTAATGGCAATTAGTCGATTATAATTATTACGCATAACTTTGTATTGACTGTGAGTAAAGATTTCATTCGAAGTAAATCTTGACTAAACTTTTATAATTACACATGACAATGACAATACTTAATGCAAAAACGGGTTACAGTTAACATTAGCATTGACGTTGCGAGCGAACAGGGTAACGTCGCATATTGATGTATGATAATAGATTATTTTCCTGTGCAGACAGCCGTGTCAAGATATCAACTAGTTGACAATCAATATTCAACGAAATTACAAGTGGAGTAGAAAATGTACATACATATATGTAAGGCATACAATGCTATACAGTAATAATATACAATAATAATACTAAGTGTCTAAACGAAATAATGTAATACGAAAGGGACGTTCATTTAAATAGGTTCTATACGTGCTGCTAGAAATGTTGCACGGTAAGACAAGATATAGAGTCTCCTGTCAGGAAAAACGAAATAACAAAGAAAGTAAAAGAACAACAAAATTGTAACTGCTAATGTTCGTAGTACCTCTAGGCACATTGGTCGGACGGGAACCTGGTGTCGTGTACATACCTACTGAGAAGCCGGTCAATTATTTATATCACGCAGAAGAATGCAAATAGAAAATTTATACTAAAAATAATCGGAAGACTCATGTTGTCATTACTCATTACAGGAGACGTGCACGAGAAGGAGAAAAATGGGTGTCATATCGCAAACGAAAAAGACGTCGAGGCTGTTGAACATGAAGAGGTCGATGCGGTTCAAGAGGCTATGGGAAACTTTGGCAGGTGGCAACTCTTAGTGTGTGTTGCTATTTCATTGGTCAAGTTTCCCGTAGCTTGGCATCAATTGGCCATTGTCTTTATGGCGCCAAAGCAGAGTTTTAATTGCACTGCCCCTTCGCACTCTGAAACGAAAGATCAGTGTTTGGTTAATTTCAACGGTACTCTGACAGAGTGTACCGAATGGGAATTTGACAGAAGTATATTTCCGGAAACGATAATATCACAGGTAAAATAATAAATAATTATTAACGTACTTAAATATGTTGAATTATAAGTTTGACGGATCAATTGTTATTAAATGATACCACTTTTTTTATTGTTCGCAGTGGAGTCTAGTATGCCACAGGTCGCATTATGCAAATATCCAACAGTCTGTATTAATGTTTGGAGTTTTACTTGGAAATATTTTCTTTGGCAGCTTGGCTGACAGGTAAGATATTTGACAATTTTGTACTTGACTCAGTAGATTGTGCCAAGACGATAAGGATTGTTTTTGTTTGAATTGCAGATATGGAAGAAAAATACCATTGATGATATCTGTGGTTCTACAGATTGTTTCTGGAATAGGCTGCGCTATTGTTCCATGGTTTCCGGCTCTGTTGATACTGAAGTTACTCAGCGCCATGGCTACGGGTGGAACAATGGTCACCAGTTATGTCATCTGTGAGTTTGAGAGATTTTAATATGTCATTTATCATTGAGTCAATCGTTTATCATTAAATTAAGTTTTAATATGCAATCGTTGAAATTTATAGGTATGGAAATTGTTGGCAGCAAATGGCGTGCGGCCATCACGGTTTTATACCAGATTCCATATAGTTTAGGTCATATGACACTGTCAGGCCTTTCTTTCTGGTTCCGTCATTGGCAGCATCTTCAATTAGCCATTACCATACCGTCCATACTGCTTCTTGGGTACTGGTGGGTTGTGCCGGAATCACCCAGGTGGCTGATAGCTGTAGGAAAACAAAGAGCAGCTTGTAAGATTTTGCAAAAGGCTGCCAATGTAAATAAAGTTAAAAGCAAAGACATTCCTGACATGGTCAGGAAGCACTGTCTTCATCAGGTAATACTACGTGGGATATTGGAGAAGTATTTTTAACCCTTTGTGGACGGAACTTTCAGACATCCTAGCGTCCACCTGAACCGAGTGATTTGAGATGATATGACTCGTGAACTGATAACGACTTAGTTCCTTCAGAGAAAGATCAAACTAATAGACAGTGCAAAGTCCGGAATGGAAATAAGATTTGGGCAATTGTCCGTAGACACGCGTCCTCAAAGGGTTAATAGCGATATTGATTTTTGATAATCAAGAATTTTCATAACGATACGTTATTTTCTTGAATTTCTTTCAGAACTCAAAACGCACGGCGTCCGATCACAAAGCGTCTTTTCCGGATCTCTTTAGGACGCCTAACATGAGGATCAAATCTCTAGCAATATTCTTCAATTGGCTTGTATGCGGAATGGGTCTGTTTGGTATGACTCAGTACATAGGTCAAGTAGGGGGAGACATATTTGTCAATTTTGCCGTTTCCGGTGCTATTCAGATACCTGGTAATTTTCTTTCTTGGTGGGCCATGAGTACACTAGGAAGAAAAATTACATTAATCTCTAGCAATACCACAGCAGGCATTGCTAGCCTCTTACTAGTGATGGTTTCAGCAGGTACTTACCACGAGATACATCAAATTACTGCATTAGTCAAAATCAAATGAAACTAGCAATTTTTACACTCAAACCTTTTGTGCCTTTCAGAAACTGCATGGCTAAGGCTATTATTAGCCTGCTTTGGTATAGTAGGAATGTCCGTATCATTTACCACAGTTTACCTATTCTCTGGAGAATTATTCCCAACTGTTGTAAGAAATATTGGAGTTGGAACAAGCAGTATGTGCGCCAGAATAGGTTCCATGGTAGCACCATTCGTAGTGTCCCTGGTAAGAAGAAATGTAGAATGAATGTTTTTTATTTTTTTTTATTTATTTTTTTTACAAAACAACAAACTTAGTTCAAGACACTAATATTTCCAAATTTTATTAGGGCTTGATTAAAGGATGGCTGCCACCTATAGTTTTTGGAACTCTTCCATTGATGGGCGCAGTTCTGTGTTTCTTTTTACCGGAAACGACAGGATGCACGTTACCGGAAACTCTTCAGGACGGTGAGGATTTCGGAAAGAAGCAAAAGAAGTCCAAAAAACAGAAAGAAGCAGAGGCGGAAGCCGTGCTCTGAATAAAAATAACCGGATGATAGATTTGGTGTTTAAAAAAAAAAGCCACGAGGAGAGTATAATTATGAGAACTGATCAGAGAACCAAAATGAATGAATAGTTAGAAATTACTGCGATCATTCCGCATTATTATTTATTACATCACATAAGCCTGACGATATTAAGACCGAATCGCTGTACAGAAATATTTGTATCAGTTATATACAGCGCCTGTACAGACTTATACATGACTTGCGCAGACGCATGGATAACACTTTGTAAGTAGAATAAGATCAAATAAAATTGAAAAAAAAAAATGAAAAGTAACGTGTACGGCAATTCGTGGAAATTTTTCCAGCGCCATAATAAATTGTATTGCATAATAAAATATGCATAATTTACGTCTAAGTAAAAATTTTATAAAATAGAGAATCGTAATACTTATTGAATACCGCTGCCATTGTAATACGTGCACACGTTTATGTTTATGTTATGTGCAACGTCAATGTTTTATGTAAATAAATGTCTTGTTTTATAAAACGAAAAATCAATTCTGTATCTTTATTTACAATTAGCTGTCTGCTGATTAACATGCCCTGACATTTTTATGATTCACTTGTCAGTGAATTTTGTCAGTCTTCATGGTCAATGACTTTTAATGTCTCCGATGGTACTATCCTATCTGTTAGTGGCAGCAGACTAATTTTTATACGATACACAATCTGAGGACTTCGATGCTTACTCTTCGTTTGATTTATACTTTCAATGTTCATATAGAAATTTTTATAATTTCATATTAGTCATACCTACATGATGACAATAAATTGTATAGTAAATATCACTAATAGCATGCTGCGATGTAACAACGGGATACAATTATACTTCCCAGAACTCTTCGATAATCGTTCATTGATAATTATCGGTTACGGAGAGTGAAATTAACTAAGAAAATTCATGACCATGATAACCATTGGAAATTAGAGAGACAAAACAAAGAATGAAATATTTTTATTATTAAATTGTTGCTGACAAAACTCACAGCATTGTTTCCCACTGACAATTTGACCTGACTCTTTTCAAGTTTAGAACAAAACTGTCAGCGTTGTGTAATATGCCATTATGTCTATTGTCGATCCAAACGGAAATGAATACATTGAACAATAACTCAGTACACCCGTCCCTACATTTACGCGTTACTTTTTTTACGCGAGGCTCTTTTCACGCGGTTTTTTTAAAATGCGATGTCAATTTGCGCGATCTGAATTTATGCAACCAAAAAATATATTTTTTTGGAATTTTTAAAAGTACGTAACAAGTAAACTGTTTGATTCCTACAAGCTGGTTATCATTATTCAACGATTTGTAAAACGTGTATCAGTTTCTCTTTCCGATATTTTGTTTTCTTTTGTACTGACCATCTCCACGCAATTGTCATTTGCGTAAAACGGATCCACGTGGAACGAATACTGCGTATAAATGGAGGCACGGGTGTACGGAATTCAACTAAATTAGCATATCTGATAATAACAAAATTAGAAGTCACTAAAAAAGTAATTAGTGTTAATCAAAGGGTAAATTTATTCTTAAAGGGATTTAAAAGTAATTTTTAGCAATATAAACATATGAAATTTCATATTTTATTTAATTGTAAAAGTACTAAGTATCTTATGGTAACATTGATAAACCTCGTAGTAAAGCATACTTTCGTTTGCAAATCATACAAATAAAAAAAAACATTAACCCCTAAACGCCAAAGTGGACATCAGTATGTGTTCACTTTGATTATGAAACTTCCTATGTTCAATACGAGATTTCTTGATGAAACTTGGTATATTAATTGTCTATTCACGAGACGCACACTTCGTAGTACGAGGCTCAATAATTTTTCTATGCCAACAAAGAAATCCTTAAATATCCAAAAATGGGAACTTTGGATATCTTGGGGATATCCAGTGGATATTCACTTTGGGTATCGTGGACATCCTATGGATATAAAATGCTGTGTGGGTGGGGGTTTTGTAATGATAATTTTATTTACAGAATTTTCTTTCCACTACGTACATTTTATTATACGTACTTAACAATTAGATCTTCAGAAAAGCACAGAAAATGTATTTTATGAATACTAAAAATTTATAAGAATCTCTACAATGTTATTATTTTCAAAAAGAAAAAGATGTTTTCCAATTGATAACAGTTGAAAAGATTATAAAAACGTTTATGACAACAAGAGAAATTACTATTTTACTATTTTATTTTATTATACTATTTTAAATATCGTATTTTTCACCTCAAATTTGTAATCAGTGACATCAATAATCCCTATATATTCAGTTTCATTGAGAAATACTATTTGGAACATTATTATCTTCATAATCAAAATGAACGCATACTGATGTTAACTTCTGTGTTAACTGGTTAACCGCAATAATACATTTTACGAATTTAGAGTTTTACAGATATATAGGTTGTCATTTTTAATAGATCGACTTTATACGACAATTTATTAAAAATAAATTATTAATATAAATTAACCGATTTACAAATAATACCAACAATACAATCATCTACCATTATTACTTGCCTGAAGGAATTAAATATTAAACTAAAAGAAAAACTAAACATAAACCAAAAAAACAAATTTTCTGATAATTACAAGATTTCAGGACCAGGGAACAATGTCAAATAAAAGTATCTACATATAGTATATTTTCAAAATAGTACATTACAATACAAGTGCGCAAAGTAGATGATTCCAGCAAGAGTCGGGTTTGTCGCCCGAGCGTAGCGAGGGTGACAACAAACGAGTGTAGGAGACACCTATGCGCACGTGTATCGTAATGTTATTTTCCTAACAAGCTGCGTAAAATTCGATTTTACACACGCGTTTGACAGTGCAGGAATGAGGCATTTTGCGCACGCAAATCCGTGAGCAAAATCGAATTTTGTGCACGCTGTTAGGAAAAAGTATTACTAACACACTCTCGGTAACAGGAGTTAGAGTTAACCGGGTATAAATGTAGCTTGGAGAACTATAGCGTCATTCCGAGTCGCACCGTTCACCAGAAGGCCGGTTCCCCAGCACGAACCAGTAAGTATTCTCTAACATGTTATTTTGCATACAAGTACAATATTTATCATAAATAATATTTTTACATCGGATATATATTTAAGACAAATTTTTTAAGATGACTTTAGGAATTACCCAATCATCATTTCTTTACTGTCGAAAGTTTTTGAATGATCTTACAAAGACGTTGCTTCGATGATTGAAAATACGTGTTAGGTGTAACCGGTTTTACGGTTTACTCTTTATTCCCATACAGCGCATAAACTTACTGTAACATGGCACAATGCTTGAAATCTTACATTACATTATTGTAATGTTTTTGAATTATTTCCTACATCTTCTATTGCTATATATTGTACATAATATTTCTTACACATAGTCGGTAAATTATATTGTAATATTGCATAAAATGTTGGTAGTATTTATTAGATATATTGCAATGCAATTTTTAGCTATACTTAATTCACAATTATAATACAGTCATATTATAGAAATTACGTCTAATTGGTTCTAGAATAGACTGCGGTAGTCAAAAGCAGGTAAATCGGAGGCCTGGTGACACAGAGTGTAACCAGGAAGAGCAAAAAAGGAAGAGCAAAAAATGAGGATACGTTCT
This sequence comes from Cephus cinctus, assembly GCF_000341935.2. Taxonomy (NCBI): domain Eukaryota; kingdom Metazoa; phylum Arthropoda; class Insecta; order Hymenoptera; family Cephidae; genus Cephus; species Cephus cinctus. The sequence continues at coordinate 679,954 of NW_014333443.1, forward strand.
GAAATCCACGGTACACTAATACTATAGACATGTTCATGTCTCACTCAATTGCATGCTAATAGAAAAGGACGCAAAGATATATGTGATAATGGTAGAGAATTTCAAAACGTACCCGTATAAATATAACTCCTTAATATTGCCGTAATCTCGCTAAAACATTTGCCTGGAAAATATTCGAAATGTTAAACATATTTCGAATTTTTTTTTTTTTAGAAATAGCAATGTTGTCACTAGGTTTCTGCGGCATATTCGCAATAGTAGTAATCTTGGAAAGTAATATTTTTACAATATTGATGCAATATATACTGTGGGGAATCAAAATTCACGTGATTGTACAAGGTGACAGTGGGAGAAGGTACTACGAATGCGTGAACTTAATTTCCACATGTTAAACTTGGTCTATGATTTTTCGAAAGTTTTCTGGAACTTAACCAAAAGATGAAACTACGTTGGGTGACAGTCGATTTCTCCTGTCACTTTACACGTGACTTTTATACATCACAGGAACGTGAGTTAAAGTCATGCGAAATTACTGAAACTAGTATTCAGTAATATTAATACTAAACATACCGACAATTTTTTATAAACGTATTTTTGGCTTTGAAAGGGCCAATGGACCAGTCGATGGTACGTTTAGTGTTAATAATGAGTTCCACGAGGTAAAAGCTGTTTAAGGTGTATAAAAATTTTAAAAAATCATTTTGACAGCAACCATAATAGATACCGTAAAATCAATAGCTCGAAGTTTTACTTAAAAATAATTTAATTATTATATCAAATAATAATCTCCCAAGAACATTTTTTTTAGCAATAACTATTCATAATTAATACAATACTCTGCACAGTATTTCGCACTAATATTTCAAACTCGGATAACATGCAGAAATTTTATTTTTCCAAATTCCCTAATTGCATTTTTAATCTAATTTATACTCTGTTTTACACGTCTGTTTATTTCGCTCTATATAGATATAGTTCTCTTGGATATTATATCGCATTGCAACATATATATAGTTAAACCTACCATATCGGAACGAAGGACCGTATGAAAGGACAATGATCTCCACTCTGTTCCCACAGTCAATACAAACGAGTATAGGTGCAGATACTGCGCAAGAGATCCGCTACGAGCCCCTGGGCTTATTCTGCCACATGATTAAACATCGATAACCTTAAGGCTGCGGTCCAAGTACATAAAAAAAAAGAAATAGAAATAACGGTCCTTCAAACCTTAAACGAGGCCAAATCAATATGATTCAATGATCAACTGGATCACAGGAAATCATTAGAATATTTTTTTTCAAAAAAATCTTAATTAATCTAAAATACACTAAGTACAGTATCGAGTACAGTGCGGATGACATATATAAAAATTATATACAAACAGCCATAAAAATAGTCAAAGTATAGTATATAAAAGTATAATCAACGTCGTCAATACCGGAACCAATGAAAATGACTTTGAAGGTTTAATTTTGTGCACGACAGTCGTTCGCTCCATGAAAACTCAATTAGGCTCCTGTTTATTTAGCAAATGCAAAATGACAAAGACGTCCTTGTTCTACGTCCTAAGAGATTTCTCGAATCTACAACCATGACAATAAGTGCCAACGTTTAATTCTGGGTCTCAAAAGTCCTTAAGACTCTCCTTTCTGTACACGTGGGCGAATTTAACAGTTGGAAAGAAATGTAAAGTAACGTTACGTTGAGCGTACCAAGTTTTAAGCATGTCGAGCCGAAAAGAATTAAATCAGGAATTGATAAGGAGAATTCAAAAAATATAAATACCGTATCTGCTCTGTTTGTAGTGTCAGTCGGAACGAGCGTATTTTTGACACTGCTGAGTTTGACAGCAACTGTCAACTGTCATTCCTTCGAAACCGTTTATTCCTGGAAAGAGATTGACTTCAATTTCCCAAATGACTCTATTCGTCAGGAGTACACAGCATCCGGCGATTACATACAGAAGAACAATGCCCCGGTTGGTATAAATATTTGGAGAAACAAGTTATTCGTTACGGTACCAAGATGGAAGAAAGGAGTGCCGGCTAATTTGAATTACATTGACTTGAGTCAGACTGAAAATATTGGTAGGTTGAATTACATTAGAAAATATTTTAAAAATTTATATAGATGCTAATATTCAATGTTTAATATATTATTAGAAATGTCACCTGCCCTGACGCCCTATCCTGACTGGGACACAAATGACATCCATTCATCGTCATCGAACGCTATAGTCAGTATCTTTCGTGTTAGAGTGGACAAGTGTAATAGACTTTGGGGTCTTGATACTGGGATCGATGACATCGTAGGAGATAATAACGTAGTGGCGCCACCTACTCTTATAGTAATCGACTTGACGACCGATAAGGTAATGACTTTTAAATTGACAGATATAAAACGCATCACTCTTATGTACTTAATTACACTTGTCAACGTAAAATCACGGTTTATCCAACAGATAATACGAAGATATCCATTGAAAGATTCGGATCAGAAAGCCGATTCATTCTTCGCTGACATGGTAGTCGACGTCGAAGCTGATTCCTGCGACAATGCATACGCTTATATTTCTGATCTGGGTGGATACGGACTTGTAGTTTACAGCTGGGCCGAGAATAACTCCTGGCGAGTCAGTCATAATTACTTTTACTTTGATCCACTCCAAGGTGGGTATTTAATTAATATTGTTATTTGCTACATATACAATGATGATAAATTGCTTAATAATTAATTAACGTATAGGTGACTACAACGTGAATGGTATTAATTTCCAATGGACCGATGGGATCTTTGGACTCTCTTTGAGCGAAAAGCAACAACCTCTTGGCTATAAAACGTTGTATTTCCATGCAATGTCGGGCATCACGGAATTTGAAGTTTCGACAATAATATTGAAAAATGAAACAACGGCTACGTCAAGCAATAATTATTATGACTTTGAAGTAGCTGGTATTAAAGGTGAATTGACACAGGGTCCATCATGCGTCATAGATACCGAGACTGGAATTGATTACTTTACGCACGTTAATAGAAATGGAATTGGTTGTTGGGATACGAGTGTCAAGCTGACACCAGATACTTTCCGTAAGTCTTATTAACCCGGCGGCGTCTACGTCACAAAAAGGAATGCCGTATTTTCTACATGGGTCAGCAAGGTCAGACTAGAGGTCTATGGGTTTATTTAATGTAACCAAAATATTAAGGGATTTATCTGGGATTTATGGTATTTAAAGAACATTTTAAGAGTAGTGAATTAAATTATTCAAATTTGAAAATGCTCAGATCCTCTGTGACCCGACGTAGACGACGCCCGATTAAAATGCTTAGTAATTGAATTTGAATCTTATTCACGGCTCTTTGCAGATATACTGGCTGAGGATGCGGAGAAACTTCGTTTCCCTAATGATCTGGCTATCCGGTCAGAAAATCGAAAACTATATGTTTTAGCCGATAATTTCGCAGAATTTCTTAACTTGGATATAAGTTTAAGAGAAACCAATTACGTCATAACTGCAGCAAGTTTGGACACTTTGGCAAATGAGTGCAAATGTCAAAGTTATTAATGCTTTGTTTCATATGTAATACTGAATCCGGTATACATTCATTAATAATTCATTAGTGTACAAAAGAATGTTGGTTCAATAACTGTTGTGAAGTCTTTTCAATAAATCAGTTAAAAAATAACGAAGCAATATCCTTTTATCATACTCGATACTTATGAGTTATGACACTATCCGTGATAAGGATGTTGCTAAATGTTGAAGTCAATGTTAAAAAAAAAATAAAAATATAGAATCAAAAGCAATATAAGTTAGTGGGTTCTGGACCAGGATTCCTGCACCGACATTTACCGACACTTCGAGAGCCCTCGAAGGTTCGCATCCGTGCTAAATCGACGAGGTAAACTCTCCTGATTTCAAGGAGTGACGTCACGAGGATTCCACAATTCCATGAATCAAAGGTTGATTCCAAGAATATCATCACCGATTCCATGAATCGTACACGATCGAGAATCTCCTCGAACATTCTAGAAGGTCCTGGAAGCTCCTAAAGTCTTCGACAGTCCGTGTTCGTGATAAATCGAGCAGGACTTCTCTCAGAATCGGCGGTCCTCTCGCACCACGTTTTGAGGTAGCCCCTTGTCCCTTGATCCCGAAAAACCAACAACAAGCTTCAAAGATTCTATTCCTCCCCAACCCCGCGCAGGTTCGTTAAACCTTTGGTATCCAGCATAGTTCTATAGTTCCTGATCGTTTTTAACAATAGTTCTGGTCATTAATAAAAGATTTTTTAAAAATCGACAGTTACGTAAAATGAGATGACAACTTCACGTCCAGCGATGACAAAGAGGTCAGCATCTTATGTGCTGGAATCCAAAAATACGTATGGAGTTCCATTCGCATTCCGCTTAGTTCTATAAATGCAGATGGATCTTAGTAATAATTCTGATATGTAGAAAGGGTCGGAGTAAACGTCAGGTGAATAGCGCGGAATACACAGAACAAGTAATCGGGAGCGTAGCAGCGCGAATCGGAGGTATAAAATCGAAACCCCTCCACCAATTATTAAATTGGGAGTACTCAACGGAACTGGTACAGCTGATACGGGAAGTCCAAGAACTGCATCCAGCGGAAACTCAGGTGGGCACTGCACTATAGTACAACACTGCACCTCCGAAATACGCGCAGAAAATCGATAGGATTTTCTGGATATAGCGAGCCAGTTAGAGGCACCTTGATCGGTCTCTCAAGAGAGACTGCTTTAAAGCAGTCAGTTGGTAATAGTTAAATTTGAGAACTAATCATTTGATTGATCGAGATCCTCATAACCGATGACATTTATACTTTCCCTTGAGTCGTCCCTTTAAACTAAATCGAGAGCGTTCCTTAGTGAATCGGTACGTAACAACTGGAATTCCTCCGCGTTCGTTTCCCCAGGGTATTGGGCGGCAGCCCGACCCCCAAAATCATAACTCGGATCAGCAGGGGGTCCCTTCCCTTAACCGTATCAAAAACCTTATCTCCGGCCGCTCTACAGCCCTTTGCCACTCTCCAGCGAGGCGCCGGCATCTCACCAGAGCTTTGACGGTCCGTGAACACGTCTCCGTCGGGTACTCTCCTCTGCCTGGCAACTCGGTACGTCGAGACTATTCCTTCACGGCAGATTCGAGCACCTCAACCTCAAATAAACAGTAAGAAATCTTTCGGGAGCATTGGCGTAATTGTACGAATCAATCCGAGAGCGTAGCTTCTGAGCAGGGTGGCGACCCAAAAGGAACCAGAAACCGAGAACGTTATTTGAATCGATAGGTGGGGTCGCCTTGTGACCGTGAGTCAAAAAATCACCTCACAACTTATAATGTTAATTAGGAGCTGAAGTTAGCTCAGCCATTCGATCTCTACGCTAGAACCATATTCAGACTGTTCAATATACTTTTCGAATGCTTATTTCTAATTCTCTGCACATATGTGAGTGAATAATTAAAGCAAATAAATATTAATTAAACAAGAATTTATAAAGCCAACTTCAACGGAAAAAAAAATAGAAAACGATTCATTACTAAATTTTACGGTAGAAATCTTAGAAATCTTCAGAAAAACAGAAAAAGTCACAGTGTTTTTTGTGTCTGACTTTAAAGGTATGAAAAGTAGTGCGCTTCACGGTAAAATTGAATGTAGCGCACAAGATAATTCGGCTGTTTTAGATGACTTTTTAAATTCAACAAGGTAAAAGCTATAGTTTTACACTAAATATTTTCAAGTTTCAACATTTTTACCGTACACTTTAGTAAAAGCTGACGTGTTATACTTACTTTTTATTGGTATATTTTCGTGAGTTGCTTTTAAATATATAGGCAATGTGTTATGAAATACCATGAAGTCTCGTGATTATCGTGAGTCTTACCATAATTTTTAATGAAAAATTCTCTCCGCGTATAACCCAAAGATCTAAAAAAAATTGATCTTCAAGAAAAATATTGATCCAATACATATTTTTTCATTTTAGATAAATTTGACATCATTATCTATACATCGTCTATTAATGGACGGAGGTTCTCTCATGTAATTAAGAGTCAAAAAAACCAGACACCTCATGACGTAGAGTATGTATAATGCACTAATTTCATTAAAAGTTTCACAGCAGTCCCAAAATCCCATAACGCCCTTAAATCTTAAAAACACAGTACATACCTAGTCGGTAAAGAAAGTTTAAAGAGAACCAGACATCGGTAATAGCGCCAACTACAAAAGATCTTACAGGCGAAAGGTAAAGACAATGGGAAACTTGTATAGATGGCGACACTGGCTCCCCACCAATCTTATAGAGTTAAAGAGAACATGACGGGAAGCCTATATTCAGGAGTACATATTAAAGAGGGTTGAATGTCCCCAGAATCAAAGGTGCACTAGCATGTACGAAGACGTATTAGTTTCAAACGTTGCTACATGGATGAATAAAGAGTAGTGGTGGGTCATGGGTCTATGATTAGCAAAATGTACCTATCGTATATGGAAAGCGCAAACGAGAAGAAAAGTTCCTTCGTATCAATTACGTTTAAGACGGCATTCCATTTTTTTTAACACAAGATCAAGCCGAGCGCTGGTTATAAGGATGCCTTGTGAGTATATGGACCTGATTGCACCGGTTCTGTAGGACTAGTTAACTTGCACATATGAGTATCGTGCGTGCTAGGCTCATTCTTAGTACGGAGTACCAGTGCATCTCTACTTTTGCACGAAATGGCATCGTAAAAGATCATCAGGATCATTTCTTAAGGTACCAAAAGACTGGTTCGACTATTTAAGATTAATCATATAAAAGAAGATAATTTCATGTTACTTTTTAGATTTGCTGTACGATTTTGAGGATTTCCTTATTTTTCTGTAATTTTATTATTATAGAAATTATTGGACGTTGAAAATGTTTGGTAATTGATAAAATTTTTGAGATCATTGATATTCATTGCGTGTCAGAGGCTGCAAAGGAGTAAGTATTCACTTCAGTAGTGAATGCAACATTGTGACAGTCGAGAAAACAATAGGCGTCTTCTTCGTGATCGACGTAATTATAGGAAAAGGATATTATTCAAATAGGATTTCTCAACAACTATTGGCCATCGTATAGTAATCACAGGATCAACATTGGGGCCAGCTAATATCCGCCATGGATCCAGGATGTTACTTAAGCAAAAGAAGTCTCGTGGTCGGATCGTAATGGTGCCGTGCGAAAATTTAAGATTGGTTGACTTACTGATAGATTGACGAATGATCTAAAATCATTTGATGATTCCGGCATTTCGTTCAAGGATAAAGTCCCACGGAAGAGTCACGTTCACCATACCAAATTTCGCAATTGAGCCCTCCTATCTGAATCTACGCGTAAGACTTAAGTACCCATTACCTTTTTCTTACAAGGCTATTTATTATAAATACGTTTGAAAAAAATTCAACATTCTTAACCTGTGATTCCTCGTATCATCTTCAATGTCCAAAACAATTAATGGGCATGCCGTCTCTATAGTAGGTGAAGCCGCCATTGCTCACGCACACGCGTGTCATTAAACTGACTGTATAGACTGTCCTTAATAACTAGTGCTGGCAAAAGTGAATCGCGAGGTAGACGTTGGCTATTATTGCGAGAACAGGACGACGAAGCGCCATGCCGGAAATAGAGAAGCTAAATAATAAACTTCACTTTTACAGTCAGTAACCTGAATATATACATATACACGTCAGAGACCTGCAAGGCAAAAGTGGCCAGGATGTCGCTATTGCGAAAGCGGTATTACCGGTGCTCGTGTAATACTCGTCTTTTTTTTCCATAATTTTGAAAGATCGAAAAAGCTGGAGGTTTCATTAGAATAAAATCGTCACGTTTCTATTACCTCATTTACTATCAATAACAGTAATAAAAAGTTTTGACATATCAACTTCAATAATAATTGTCCTCAAAGTATAATTTTTGACTGTCCATCAGCATTTATGCCGAAACACAGAAGAGATGCTATATTTAATTTTTTGTATAATAGTAGCCAACAAGCACATTGTCAAGATAATGTTAAGTGTAATGGATAATTAATGGGATGATAAAGTGGCTGAAGGGGGAAGACAAAGAAAATAATAAAATTAAATGTAGTGTTTAACGACAGTGTATCTGGTAACCGGCAGTGCAAGTAACGATAGGAAATATATGATACAATGAAAGAATCGTATGGAGAGAAACAATGAGAGAGTAAAGAAGAAAAGAGAAGAGAAAACAGAGGAGAAGCAAAACACTGTAAGAAGTTGGCAGAAACAATTAACTTCACACGCAGACCACCGCTGCTGTTCCTCCGAGCAGTGAACTCATGGGAAGTTGTTCGCACTCTGCCTCCTGGCTTCTCTACCCCAGCGAGTCAAGCAAAGCTATTCGTTATTACGAGCCCTGTTTTTCTTGCTCGCGCAGTGCTCTGTACCGGGTAACAATTGTTCTATAAGATTAAAATTTTTTTGTCACTCTGTGGATAACGCCTTAGGAATATTGAATAGGACGATTAATCTAAAAATATTTTCAAGGTGTGTACGCATTGTTGTCGCTCCAATGGTAATAAATATTTTTGCTTTATTAATTATTCAAAATTAACAAACTTATCTGTCTTTTGACTTCCACGTTTAAGCGAGTTAAGCATACGTATAATTTACTACAAGCCTTAGCCTGTGTTAGGTAACAATAGTCTCCTTCAAATTTTTGTTATCTCTCTGGATAATGCCTCAGGAATAGAATTATACAATCTTTCAAAGTTGGTATGCATTGTTGTTGTTTTGTTATGAGAAATTGGTGTTTTATTCATTTTTCAAAATTGTCAATCTCGGCTTCCGCGCCTGAGCCAATCCGACAAAGCCCTTTGTTATTACCATTTTTGTTTTTCATGCTCGCGCAGTGCTATGCCCGATAACAATTCTGTGCAAACATAAAAATTTTCTTTGTCCTTATCTGAACAGAGGTTCTGGGAAAATAAAACCGAATTTTTCATCTAAATTTAATACCAAATACGCAAGAATTATTTTGATTGCGTACAAATAAAAATTTGCGTTTTTTTTTAATAATTGAAAAAATAAAGAAAAAAATTAATAATTGATCGAAGTCAAAGATTTTTTACTAAAATAGCTTCCAGTAAACTTGGATGTTCGAACTGTTAATTAATTATTAAGTATCTGAAAAGGAACGATCGTCTAACGTATACTTCTTTTGTTTCCTTTGATATAAAAGAATACAATACGATTAAGAGAAATTAAATTGAGAAATATTTTTGCTTCACTCTTCTGCTGAGATAATGTCCGAAATATGAGGGCGCCCTGTGACGCAGATCCATTAGTAACACAGCGAGTGGTAACAAATTTTATTGCAATTATAATCGAAACTAATGATGGTACATATAATTTTAAATATACGTATAAATGGTAAATATAATCAAAATTGAGTATATTATATTATTAAGTAAAATTTAATAACAATTTATGATTTTGTTGTTTGGTAGTTGATTCTTTTTGTTAGTATGGCAAGTATTTATGGAAATTGCGTAACATACTTACAGCCAGCTCCATAATTATAATTTTGCAAATTTATTAAAGATAAATGGCGTTTGCACGTTTAAGAGGATATAGGAAGCTAATATTTTCATGTTTCAAGAAATAAACTACCTGTTTAATATTACAAACTTGTATTAGAAGTAAATAAAAGTATATTCAAAATATAAGTCAACATTTTTTATGAATTCCATTGAATTATCGTCTATACATGCACCCACTCACGCTGCCTATTTACAGGAGTCTATAAATTATTATGAAAGTCCAATTTGGAAATAATTATTTAGATTTGCATTCACGATTATTTGATTTAAGATCGAATGATATTATTGACGGGTAATAATACAAGATCAGTACCTATACGTGTTCCCATAATATTACGAGTAAAATTATAGCCTTCGCCTCTTGACCCGGATCAAAGAAATCGGCACCTGACTAGAGATTTCGGGTTAAGCAACAATTAATGAAATTTGTATACCAATCAAAGAATATAATTGACAGCGTAGATACTGCGGACGACTGTAACGAACGTTAAATGTACAACTATAGCTTTGGAGATGTTTAGTTAGATATTGATTAGTCCTTAATATAATCATAAATATTTTCGGAGAATATTCAAATTTGCCTGTGTACGTATAGAAACGTATTAGAGATAAAAGGAAGGTAAAGTTGGTTAAACTTCTATACATATATACATGTATACCTCGTGTGCTTAGAATAACATAAAACTAGGAACAATCTAATCCGAACTTATAAAATTGCAATTAAAAGTGAATATATAAGTTTCATCATGTTAATTTGTAATGTTTTTAAAAACATTCTCATTAATGGTAAAGTTATTCATGATATAAATTAAATTAAAAAATTGTCAAAGTACAAAAAATCTAACGAATCTCAAAAAAACATTCCTCTATATCCCTATAAAAGCTACTAAAGTAATATCTCTGTTGTTCATAAAAATTTTCATGTCAAGAACAAAGCTAAAAGTAGATTCTCGTGAATCTAAGAAACAAAAATCTATACATATATAAACTTGAAAAACCATTCAAGTTTTACGTAAGGACACTATGACGTAAGAAAGACGGCCAAGGTAGATCCAGAAGAAGATCACAAATGTGATCTGTTATTAAATTATTCAAAAAAGAATCTTGCCATTCAGGACCTTGTATTGGAAATCCATACTGTGTCAACAGAATGAACAATCAAAGCTAAGCCTCCGTACCCGTTCGGATCCTCCATTCTGAGACACGATGAATGATCGTATAGGACGTACAAAAGTCACTCACCAATCAGCAAGACGCTTCTGATCAGTGGCCAGATCGAAGAGATAATCTGACATCCCAGTCTGTGACATCTGAGGAATGTAGTCGTACCGTAAGGATATAGCTGTACTACGATGATATATGTATGCTGGCTGGACCTTTAAACAGTACTGATGATTTAGAGTGTATTAATTTCTGTTCAGGTCCCATAGAATCTTTATACCAATGATACAAGTCACCACGCGGTAAAATCCTAAAAAACAAATTTGTAAAAAAAAATTTTTTTAAATTGCCAAAATTTGTATACATAAAAGAATATAACGTACATTGCTCCCTTAACAGAGAATGTGAAATAAATAAGTATAAAAAATAACATAATTTCAACGTAATCCATCCTCTTGTAAAAATTTACAAAATTTCATTCTTCATTTTCCAGACTGAAAATTTTATATAAAAATTTTATGATACCGACCACTATATATAACTGCCGAAATGAAATGTGCATAACGACGAACAAAATAAGTCATCGAGTACATTGCACTCTTGCACAATGAAATCCAGATATAAACAAGAACACTCCCCTTGTACATTGTACAAGTGGCTTGCCCGTGTACACTAGAGTACATTGTGTAGAGTCAGTACAGATACTAATATATCATAAACGAACCCAGTAGAACATCGTATAAACAGGAGACACTTTTACGTCCATATCCGGACATGCTCGGTAAATTCAGTTGCGGTCAAGTAGGTACCGTGACCCCTACGGACCCTGGCAAATTGACTCTGGCAGGCCGCTTCGAGTCTGAAGAATGTGGAACTCGAAAATTGAACCAGGCAATTTTACGACTACAGCTTGCTCTCCTACAGGTAGTTACACTCTGGCCTCGAGGTTGCACAGGTATAGTGTTAGAAGAGATAGTAACCGCATTTCCGGCAGGTGCACCACGGTGCAGTAGCAATAGCAACGATAAAGTAGCTGCACTATCCTGACTATACGTAGTAACAAAAATTCTTCTTTACCACATAAGTTCGTTTACCGATCCTCCCGACAGCATCTCAAAACAATTCCAAATGTGCAAACTGTTTTGATATATCATAACGCACGGTGCATACCGCATGGATATTATACATTAAATGCATACGGTGGTCTGTACATGTATACTGCATACATTATAAGACGCGCTACCTCCCTCCAGACCTCATCGTCATCTTCGCCCTGTGGCTCGTAAATAACATGGGAGTTACCGACGCATTTTCTAACCAATTTGAGGTCATAAATATTCGAAGTCCTGCACACTCCTTGCGTACTGTAACATGAGAATCGCTAATGTCCTGGCATTTGTTTAGTCTACAGTTTAAGCTGGGTGTACGAGAACGAACACGGGTATATTCAATTTTATTGTATACGTTTTTTTTTCAGTGATACAGTATCGTGCTGTAATGCTCAAAATTGTATGATTAAGGTATTTCTTGTGCTGGGTATGGTAAAACGTAAAGAGAAGTATATGAGAATGTGATAAATAAGAGTTATTTATAATTAACGGGCTATAAGGAAAAACGAGGTCCCGAACTTACTCGGTAGAATAAAAAAAGTCTATCTCGTCGGTGAGGTCCGCTATCGTCATTAGGCAATGATGCTTACCGTTACTAACCACGGCAAATGATCATCACAATGTGTAAAAAGTTGAAGCGAGCGGGAACCTAGTCCAAGGGAGTCAGCTGGAATTACTGCGGATCATGTTGGGCAACCTGGTACGTAGCGTCTCGGCACCGCTATACTCCATTGTCGATTTAATGAAAACGCTACGTGCGACTTTTCGTCCTGAAAACTTGATAATCATCGTCAGATTTGGAATTAGATCTTGACGTATGTCCAGATTGGTAGGTCCTGTATAAAAACCATGGTATATCATTGGAAAAGTCGTTGAACCATATCTGAAGGAATAGAGTTAAGTTGAAGGTTTGATACAAAATTTTGAAATTTTGAAAAAAAATTTTTTCATATTCCTCAAAATAAAATGTTTCGACATTTTTTTTTAAATTTTCTAACGAGCTTTTGGTTTATAGATCAACGTGGAGTCATTAAAAATAATACTCAATCAAACCTACACTATCGTTCGATCGCTTAGGTATTATAAATGGAGAACGTTAAGGCTTTACGTATGAATGGGGCCTTTTTTTGGATCTTTAGACCAGAGGCCCTGGCACACTCAAGACTCGTCAGTGGAGATCTTTGAGATGGACGTGTTGCGTAATTACCGGATAGTCACAGGTGTCGAATGTACACGCAATTACGTACCTGCTACCTACCATGTAAAGAATTGACGTTTTGTTTACGCGACTGAACTCCACGTACTTGCCTCCAATCGATAAAAGCGTAAGTATAGAATATACTGTTGTGGTATAGTAGATTGGACGAAAGTAATACTAATTAAAAGAAAATACAAAAAAAATTCAGAGAGTCCCATTAGTGGCGCTCGAGCAGTTTAAATTTTAAAAATGAAAACTTTCACCTGGTAGAATATTGCAGTAAATTGAACTAAGCACCGATTATTATTCTTCCTAAAGAAACAATGAGAATTAAAGATACAGGAAGATAGTAAGAAATAAAAAAAAATAATTTTACTATGCAACTGCTCTTATCGCAAAAATATATTCTACTGTTGTTTTCACTGTGAACGAAAGTTCTCATAATAAAATCCAGACTGAATTTCGCTTCACGTGAAAGCTAATCGGAGAACGTGAAGTCATTCGCAAGGAACATTGTAGTCTAAAATGGTCAATGTTGTCTTAATTTTTGTCGGTTATTTACATAAATGCATATATGCTTTCACTCGTGATGGTAATTTCGCTACGGTGCTTGCCTTATTAATACAGAGATTTTTCTACTTCTTTCCTCCGTCGTTTCTTCTTCTGCACTGTTCTTGGGTCTCTCGAGTATCTTTCAACCTCTTTCCAGTGTCCCATGGATAATTCACGGAAACGACGAACCTCGCAGCATCCCAGAATAGCCCGTAGAGTTTCGAAGCGGTTGTCGTGCATTGTCGCGGAGATAAAATGCGAGAGGAACGCGGAAACCGTACGAGCCGCAGTGCCATCTAGGGATTGGTAATGGAAGATGCGACGCCAATGAGTTTGTCCCGTAACGGGGTACCAAGCACGCTTCGCTGCTCGCGTACTCGAAACCCATCGCTTCCTGTACCTCCAGCTTTTTTCTCTGGGACAAGGCTTAATTAAATACCATGAAGATGCCTCATTTGTTCGAGTCAACGGTAGAACGTACACAAAGGTAGATATCCTGTTATAGCCCCATATATTTTCCAAAAGAACTTGTACATACATTTGGCGGTAGATTGAAAGGACCAAAAAAGGTATAAATTCTTTCAAAGTGAAGATTCGAATCTATATAACTAATAAATATAAATCAATAAAGAGCCACGATAAGTAATAAATATTGCTGTTCAGGTAAAAATTTTTAATTTACAAAAAGAAATATTGAATTTTCAACAATACAGCTCATACCTTCATAACGCAGTTCTATTTAACTAATGAGATATATATATAGTCTGAAAGAATGCTTGACAATTCCGAAAATTGATGAAGGAATAAAACTAAAAATTAATTTTCGATGGTTCGATCGAGAAGCGTTACCGACCTCAAGTTACTTCAAATGGCATAAGAGTTCCCATTAGGTTTGACTATGAGTAATACTCGATAGGGTTTCTCTCGCGTACTCCCACGTACTCGTACACGGTCCTTCCCTCTACCCATGGGATCCCATGAATGAAACTCCCCAGAGGCTCTACACTTAAGAGAAGGTTCCAGCTCAACCCAGGAGAAGAGAATGTCTCCCAGGAAGGGAGTTCGATAGCGTGCCACCAGGTGTCGAGCTGTTGATGGCGGCTCCTTGAAACACCTGACCGGCCAGTGCGGCATGGACTCGTGCGCCAGACACTTCTTTAAATACAAGTAGCACGCGTAAACAAAACTTCCAAGATTGATTTCGCTCTCAATAAAAAGCCTATAAACAAGCTCAACGTACGGAAGGAAGACAAAAACAAACCCGTGTACCATGTGCCTCGAGACCGAGAGACTGTCGCGGACGGTTGGATGAATTTATGAAAATCTCATTCACGTGGATACGAGCAATAAGGATAGACAAAAATACCCATAGAAAAAACTCATTCTTGAGACTCGGATAACTCGTAAGTGAACCAATAAAAAAAAAGTGTCTTCGAATCACCGGAATGGGATATGAAAAATATCTCGATCTTTCCTCGATCGATTATTTTTAATTTTATCCAAAATATGGATCGCGCGTGCCAACTTCTCGAATAGATACTCTCCCGTATCAATGCGGAGAATTTTAGTGCGATTCGTGACACGGTACTACAGCTGTAGTGGTACCCCATCTTAGAAACCAGACAACGAGGATGTAAGGATAGGCCTAACCTATATCGAGCATTCCGTCTCTTCAAGATGCTGCTCCGTCGGCTCGTATTTGTGATTTCACTCGTGATACTTGTTTATGCCGATGACGACACTACACCTGCGTACGAGGAGGACCTTCCGGTTGGGACCGGTGACTTCATCCATTCCGTCGATACAGGTTAGAGAGCATTCAAAGAACCTTTTTCATCTTCGTTATTTCCTGTGCTAATATACATACATATTCATAAAATTTACAAATTTAGATATACATACGTATACAACAAAATAAAAGACGTTTATCCTGATCTTATAGTACCTATACCTACTACTATATACTATATACTATATATGTATACAGCAAGCTGCCTACTATGTTCCACTTACTCTTCCTTTGGGCTCTCACCATTCTCTCTTTTAGGGAAACCATGGAAAGGAGAAACATGCTCCTGAGATTTATTAGAATTCGAGAAAACGGGTCTTCCCCTCGCCCCCTTCTTTCTCTTTCTCTTTATCTCTTTCTTTGGCATTCTCTTAACTTCTTCTTCCTTATCTTTATTCTCCTTAACGTGCGTCTTCGTCTCGGGTTTAGAATGCTCCTGTGCTATACACTTCTCACGATTTACCTATACCTTTATTTCCAAGCAGTTCGTGCTGAAACGAACAGCCACTGTAACGTATGAGAACGAGAGAGTCCGAAACTCTTGAATTCTTTGAATTTCCTTCCGCGTCTATTCTGCCACTCGCTATAGTAATACTTCATGTGTCTTTATACAGCGCGTTGAGTTCTTAAACGGATGTCAAGTGAATTATGCGAAATGTACTATAGCCTATAATAATACTTCATGGGATCCCGGGACGTATCGCTATATACTTATTTATACTTAACTAAGCTATCGGACCTCTTGCAAATACCACAAAGGTGCGAACTACACTTTCTCTAGGTTGATCATAGCAAAAATTGAGGTGAACGTTTCACGGCGCTTTATACTATAGGTTTGTAGACTGTAGTATATAATATGATACACGTATTATACGGGTTGATGACACCATTTCACGCGGCGATAAGTACGTAGCTTTATTTGAATTAGGAACAAGAGACTCCATTTTGTTTTAAATATATAGTCAGTATATCTATTTTCAATAGGAAATCAAGTTAATCCGAGATTATTCTTGTTTCCTTGTAATACTCGTACGTGGAATTTCTTCTTTACCTACATATACACTGTGTCAGGAAATAACTGGGATGTGTAACAAATAAAAGACAATCGGATGCACATATTCCAGCTATTTACATACCGGCCAACATTTTAACGGTACTTTAATCGGTTAGCGTACTCGACTCGACCTTTTATACTTATTTCTGAAGCGTGTAACAGAAACCCAGAATCGGGATACGCGGAGGCGTCGTGTGACGATAATATACAGTAATGCGCAATTGAAGTGGAACACTTTAATTTTTGTGTATCTCTACGAAACTATGACCGATTTAAAAAAACTAAAGATATGTTTTTTAGGAAATTTTCTTCCCGTTCGAATGGTAAAGGTTTTATCCCGATCGGATACAAAATGGCCGAATGGCAGGGGTTGGAGTGAAAAAGTGCATTTTTGAACTTTTTGAAAATTTCGAGATCTAGTAGTTCCGGAAGGAAATTTATATTTCTAATCGGGGAACGAGAGAGAGCATCCTTCGGCAATAAAAAAACACCCCCATTGAACCCCTGTAGGATCACTCTAGGGGGAGTTACACCCCCTTGAAGTGAAAACACTTAAATGGCCATAACTTCCGAACACGCCGGCCAATCTGGTCCGAATACTGAAAAAATGCACGAGTAACGGTATCCTGATCCTTATATGGAATTGTAATAAAAGAATAGTTGATTTTAAGGTATTTCATACGTATGCATATATGTTTACGGGAAGATGTAGAAATTATGACAGGCTTATAATATGCTTGCTTGCGCGTTTAACATTGTCAATATTTTTGTACTATGCTGTACTTATGTATAAGCAATGCAATATGGACAGTCGGTGTAGACATGTTTATGGTTAAATTACGGTATAACGTGTCACCTGACAATTTAATGTAGTGACTTGCATCGCGGAATTATTTTTATCCGTGTAAACTTGTCGCCACTTCGCCATTCCTAATTAATCCAAACAAGACGGATTAGATTTTATTGAATATTCCAAGAAAATATTTGAATTGATTAATCTTGTAAACAAAAATTCTTATCACCTTTTTCTTACGGGGGTCTCTACCATAAAATAGAAACTGGATGGCAGTTCTCGATAAATCTACTATCTAAATGTGTTTGTGGGTAATAAATCTATTGATTCACATTCCTGTATATTTCGGTCGTCCAATTAATGATAATGATGATCATTCGGATAGTGCCCTACACGTATGTTCTAACAGGAATTAGGTGAGGAAACCGTTCATTGGCCGTTGCTGCTGCCAATTTCTTTCTTTGTTCTTTCTCATTCTCACGCTTTAGGAGAATCTTCAATTAACCAATGCAAGGATAACCATGATCTTAATTCATTTGCATGCGCTTAGAAAGGCGGAAATGTATCCCCAGGCGCGACACGTCTAACTCATTGCGTGCCAAGTTTCTTTGCGCGTGCAAATAGCCATCTAGCTGTCGTGTGGAATTTGCAATGGAAAATTTTCAATGTTGACGAATCATTTTACTTGTCTTTCGTACAAATCGATAAAATAAAGAAGCATTCTTAAACATATACGTATAGTTGTAGATAGTAATTCTACGAAATCAGACTACCGGCAGATCTTCCGTTTAAAAATCACCTTGACTCTTTAAATTTTAACAGTAATTATAGATACGTAATAAAATTGCTAAGTAGCGAGAAAAAATTATTATTTTTTATGTAATAATATAAATAAAAAATTTTTCCAAGTCCAAGCTGTATTATGTTCAGGCATTTTTTTGCTTTATTAATAAAGTGCGTGCCGGATAAATCAGGTCTTATGGCTATAATTCAAGATATAGGTACCTGTAATCATAAGACTGACCCAGGCTTCTCTGAATAAGGCCCAAATGGAAGACCACGGCATAATTCGCGATGAGTATAAAGTAGTAGTGGTATAGTAGTCAGTGGTAGTAACTGTTGATAGTAGTAGTAGCCGCGATAGTTAGTAGTAGTAGTAGCGGACGAGAGTTTCGAAGATGAGCAGACCAAGCCATATCAAAATAATTGCCATAGATTTAATTAAGATTGAGGCCCGCTCGACAGAGGCCTTCGCTACATTATTATTCGCCTCCCTGTATACGGAGATGATACGTGTCGACTGCTGTCGCAGCCTTGCAAATTAAAGCTTGATACCAGGGAACATCGGTAGTCATTTGCCAACTACGAAATACCACGTAAATCTGGGGGCCTTGAGGCCCTCCTCCCCATATTATGCAACTCAAACGTTTCACTCAAGCAAATACTTTTCGTTCACATTGCACAGTACCACGCGCACCCTGCTACCTGTCCATTGCAAATCCTTGAAAAATACGAAGAATACGCAATTTCCTTTTTTTTTTTCTTGAAAATCATCATTAAACCTCGTGCTCGTACAGAGACATCGTTTTTCTAAACGACTCTCATCATTTTATTCGGCATTATTAAACAACTCGTCATAACAGCCGCTTACCCAGTATAAGAACTGGTACTGCGATTTCAGCCGATCCTTATACTCATACGTAATACAGAATTGCACAATGCATCGTGTTCCCTCGTATGTAAAAAAAAAAAAGATGCAGTCATTCAATTATTAAAATTTGTTCGTAACGACGTAAGCGGTGATCAATTTGAAATTAACTTTGTAAAAATTCTTAACGATGGTATATTTTTATTATTATTTGACATTATAAAATATAGTATAATAAGAACGATACGAGTATGGCCGAAGCCAACGTAACCAATTTCCGCAGACGTACAGGTGAACGCAATGACAGGGTAAACGGATACCAGTCGTCATTTTATATATTATCTCTGGCTCTACCATACTTTTCTTAGACAATGTACTGCCCATCCAACGTTCCAACGACGGTGTGTCATTATCTGCCATTACTATTATCCCACAACGATACCAACCGTCAATAGACCCCTATCAAGCGAACTGACCGCGATCGCACATGCCTTTACGCGAAAACACTTATACGCACCTTACACACATGTATCCTCGTACCGCGAATTCGCGCAATGATATAACGCACACCTTCTACGCCCCTTACACGAGCGGCGTATTATCTTCCACGTGCTCTTATTACCTATCTACGGTGCGGTAAACGCGCCCTTATGCATTACCTGCCAATCTACTTTACATCGCCATTTCTCGTGCCGTCGCTCCGGCCGCTTCCATCTTTCTGCCACCTGCGACGATGATACCGGTACCGAGTGCTGCCTATATTTTATTTTTTTTTAGGTTTTTCAGTTTTATTGCGTATATATGGGTAGGTAATACATTGTTGGCATAGATACGAGATATACAGAGTCGTTGTATACGTAGGTTGCAGCTTTGGCGAATAGCACGTGAGGCCGACAATCACGTGAACGAGATGTCAACCTTGTAGAAGAGGACAGGGACGGGTTAATCGTTGAAAATAAGTGAAATTTTTTTGAGGGGGCGCATAAGACGATTTGGAGGATCTTAAGGGCGAAATGAAATATGGGTAATGGTGGATAAAGATAGCTATTTTATGGAGATTTTTTTTATATAGAATGATTTTTTTTTTTTTTTTTTTTTTTTTTTAATAGTAAAGAAGGAAGGAGACGCAGAGACCGCGCGAAACCGTTAAACTTTAATGTGACAGGAGGAATTTTTTTTTTTTTTTTAAAAAATTTTTTTTTTTTTTTTTTTTTTTTTTGGAGCGAGGGCAATTTTTTTCAGGTATGGTAATGCTGGGGGTTTATGGAGTGTTGTGGTGATTTATTCTTGTATTGTGTCTACGTCCCTGGTTTGTGGGACTGCGAGACATTCGAAAGGATCGTCAGTATGTACGTCTCTTAAGGAGGCTCGAAATTATACCATACAAAAACATGAGCATTGTTCTTTAGTTGGCAAGGGTGGTTCGGTTGGTATGTATTTTTTGATGGAAAAAACGAATGGAAAAGAAGATTGGGTAATTACGGAAGAATCAAAAGTGCCTTTATCAGACTGACATTAACTGTGCACGTATATTGCCGTAGTGGAGGAATAAATCGAGATGCCAAAGAATTGTACAGCCAGTCGTTTCTTTGACGTGTCAAAGTTTTTAGTATCTTCGCATAAAGTCGACGTAACAATGATATATATTAGTCGCGTCGGTGCTCGACGAAATATTTCGTATCCCCATAATCCTATGACTGTGTATAGCTTCTCCCGCCCCCACCACCCCTCTCTCTTCCTCTCATTCCTTATCTTTCTCTCGTTCTGGATCCTTTTGAAAAAGGAAATCAAGCGAAAGAGCCGACCGCGCTGTCTAGCGCTGACCATCCATCAACCGGATCGGCCAGACGAGCAAAAAACTCGAAACTCGTCTAAACCGATCGCAGGACTCACGCGCTCTCACGATCCTTAGGTGCTTCGAAGATCGGATCGTACGAGCCACGCATGCCGTCGCCATTTTGCTTATTAGCGCAACTAGAATCGACGATTTATTAATCATCGGGTGGTAAAACGTTTTCACGGTAGCCCAAGCGAGTCTAAAAGAAATATGAGGCTCGTTGCGTAATTGGCAATCGTGTAATCCGTGAGTATCGTTAATAATTTATTGAATGAACAATTTGTTTTTCCATTCTGATTAGTCCAATGCATTTTTTTAAAATCAAATCTATACAAAGGTTAATTATTATCGCGTTATCGGTTCGATGACCCTGCCACTTGTTGATGTTAGGATCGTTAACAGGAATCGTTTAGTCCAGACAGCTTTGCAGAATAATTTTACTCTTGGAAAGCGTGTGTTTTACGTGTATATATATATATATACATATGTATGTATATATCGTAGCAGCTAATGAGAACTGGATAATAATAATAATACTGGCAGCACATGTAGAGTTCTAATAGTTGCTAGAAGTCCGACGTCGATTCTGGAAAACTCACGGCTATAATCGTCTCGCGTCTCGTTATCTCGTTTCTTGTCGGCTGAAACCGGCGGCGCGCGTGTCGCGCAGTTAACGAACCGCGACGGAAAGAATTTTTCAGAGGTATGGAATACGATCGAGGGGAATCGGTCGGTGTATACGGCATACGTCTTACGATCGTGATCATGATCGAAGGGGAGGCCCGTTAACCTAAAAACATTCTTCGCGTCTCTTCGAGATGGACATGGAACCTATTTCGTTAGTCATGCCACGAGCGTGTGGAATAAAATAAGATAAAGGTGAGCCTGACAGGAGTCTATCTTCTGGTTATCGAAAGTAGGTTATAACGTGACCCCACTCTATAGTACGATATATATATGTATACTATTAACGATACAATCTGTACTACACGGAAAATCTATACTGGTATATAGTTCCTAGTGATTTATGGATTTCAGACATTTGAACGAGTTATTTGACATTGTTCACAGCAGTTACGAAATTTTTATAACTTTTTATGCTAATTCCAGCGATTATCGCGTATAATCGTATTTTTGGGGTAAATCGTGTAAAATTGACTTTTCAATTTTTTGGCCTTTCTTTTTAAGGTCAAAACGATCGATCTCTGATGGATCAGTCCTATTGAAAGGAATCGTTAATCGAAATCTGATTACAGAGGCTGAATATTTTTCCCTCGAACGAGAGAAGACGCGTAAGCGTCTCCTGCTTGTTATGAAATTGTATGGACCCAAGCAGCATCCCAGTTCGGTCCAGATGTCTGATACGCTTTATACCAAGACCCGGCAATAGCCGGTGGGCGTTGAATCGTTATTCACCAACGCCACGGGATACCTTCGCGCCGGGATCAGAACCATGCTGAATTTTATCGAGCACCGGGTAATCGATCGCTATCGAGGATCTTCGAGAGTTCAGATAAGATCAGGATGATTTTCATGGTTAGTCTGCCAGGAGTCGATCTGCTTCATAAGAAGACAAACGTGTGCGCAGAAAAAAAAGATTCAGCCTCAGGAAATTGTTTTCACTAGCAATTTCGTTTACTCCGCGATGCTGCACGGTGGACCAAAAAAGAAATCTACTTTCAACGACGTCGATACATGAAAATTCGATTGAGGCTAAACTGCCGGAACTAGTTCAATAAAAAAAGGCATCTATACAAAAAGGATATGAACGCACCACGTGATACCATCTCGTTAGACGAGTCGAGCAAGCTCATATACCTAGACCTGGTTCCACGTACTTCTTGCTCTATAGGTACACTCAAGATTGATCGTTCCTCTTCACTGTATATATCCAATCTATCGATACTCTTAGTTCGATGCTCGCCGTGCAGCCCACAGTTAAGAAGCTTACACTGGCAGTAGGGTCGCGCTTACATTTTAATCAATAATTTTCTTGCGCAACAAAAGATCCTCACGATCATTCACGCGTGGATCACTGTGAAGCCAAGCATATCCATTGTTTATCTTTCCTCAGAACTTAGTTTACATGTAATCTAGGCTCATGCAAGAAATAACAGTTGATCTTTTCATGTACCACGACATTCGGAATAGATCCCTAAAGATCATTCAGCTAAATCCAATTGTACAAGAGGTAACCAAAATGATTAGTCTCTACACATTTGGTGTCTTGTCTCCCCTTTCGATCTCTCGTTAATCTTCAGGTCAGAGGTCACGTCTATCACATTATATTCCGGACATAGAAAACGCGGCAGGACATGGAATGATAATGCATAAGGTGTGTGAGAAAGAGAGAGAGAGAGAGAGAGAGAGAGAGAGAGAGGCTCGTCCACGCTCTCCTTCAGATAAGCGCCGCTAACAAAATGAAGGGTTTTAGAAGGGGGTTCATGGCAACCAACATAAGCAACACGAGTTACAGGGCGCATCGTATGGAATTTGTCTACAGGTGCTTTCAGTCGAGCTGATGAACTTTTTGGTCAGCCTTCTCCAGGGGGTCGTTATGGCGATGTGCACTCGCGTGTCTTTGGCTCGACACACTTCGGCTGAAAGACGCGCTAAGGAAAAGGAACTACCACGGACGGACGGGGCCTTCTTGTAATAATAGAGTGACTCGGCGCATTCGTAGCTCGGAGCTTGTCGTGTTGAACGAAGAAGAGAAGCGTAGGGAGGTGGCAGTGTAAGACGAGGACGAAATTAGGATGATGTCCTGGTAAGACCAGAAAGAGAGCTCTACGTGTTGGCCCACTTGTTAGAGTAGTGACATAACCTCGATGCAACTCATGGAGACGATGAATACTCGCGCGGAACGTCGCACTGAATACTAACTAGTTTCCCTCTTTCTTCAATTTACCGACAGACTTTTCGTACGAGAGAACGTGAATGCAGAAGTCTAGTCGGCCTTCTCGGCGAGTGAACCTTGTCGACATTAATATATATACATATATATATATATATATATATACATATATATTTGCTGTAAGAAGTAGATCACTGATTAGGTACATCTAATCGACTTCAGACACATTTTTACGTGTATAACACACGCAGTGACACGGCCGATCGATCAGGTAAGGTCTGTGACTTAGATTTTGCGAAATTTCTATACTCGTCGTGAGTGCGAGAGAGACGGACTTATGCGATGGTGAATTGGCGCGAGAGAGACAGACGTAGCGACCGTTTTAATCCAGTCAAGTAGGTATATCCGTTACGCTGGGTAGACATGTGTGACTAAACGGACAAGGTTTAGACTAAACATTTCACGGACACCCGTTAGATACTGTAATTAATTTAATAGCCATATTTACTTAGCACATTCGCAAAACAACACTTGACCAAAAAGTTCTGAAATGCTATCTGGAGGAAAAATTTCGTATTTTTGAAAAAAAAATCTTTATTAGTCCGTCACTGCAATCTTTTATCGCCTACAGTGCGTTTATTTTTGAAATTCTTCTTTATTGAAGTTTATACGTATCTCTGATGCTTTTACGTGACTTTCTTTTTATTTTGATTCATCAACCACTGTCATTGCGATCTCGTCGCTTACTGAGATTTCCGACGTGGCAATAAAGGAGGAAAATTATCGAGTCTCATCACGACAGTCGAGAGATCTGCCTCGCGCTAGAACAGGTTACCACGGTGACTTTTTGCTGTCGGCATAGCGCAACGCAACAGGACTCGCGCAGTTCTAGGTACTCTCGCTGGCTATCAGGTCGATCTCACCGAAGGTAGTACAAGAGGTACTAGGTTGGAAAAGATAGATAAAACGTAAAGGGACAGAATCTTCGAGTTACTAAAAAAAAAAGGAGTAGAAAATGAAATGAAAAAAAGGTTCTCCACCCCAGGTATAGCGCTGCATGTTTGAATGGGATATTAACCTTATCAATATAATACATCCGAATAGAGCACCGAGGAAGGATGCTGGCTATTGTAAGATAATTTTCTGTCAGAAGTAAAAAAAAAAAGAAAAAAACAAAAATACTCCAATGTATTTGAAACTTTGCAAAAAATATTTCAACCTAACGAAATTCGCTAAACCAAATTTATTTTATGATCTTACGACGTCAGGTGTAATTTTTAAAAAATGTTCTCGTCACTCGCAAAAATTCTCTTGTTACGCTTTGCGGCAACGTGTATCCCTTTTTTCGTAGTATTTTTTTTGTCGTGCTTCGGTACACAGTCCCCGGGTTATCCTCTCTACCCCGGGTATAATAATTGAAACCATTTACGGCAGGTATACGAGAGAGAAAACCTTTTTGTCCCCTTATCTTTTTTTCCCTTTTCCTTTCGTTGCATCGCACAGGATCTCCACGGCAAGAAAGTCAATTCCGAGGATATCGTTGTTTCCAGGGCTTTCTGTTTACGGCAGCACCCCAGGACGAGAAACCAGAGCTATCCCGTCTCAGGATCTATTCCCAGGAGCAGCCACTGTCTGCCACATGTTCCGTGCAGGAATCTAACCTTAATGAGTAAAATGCACATCGAATCCCTATGCTCGAATCCCTGTCTCCATACAGCGACCTTACAAACTCGCTCGTATCACTGTCCCCTGTAATTACTGCCGAACACTCACCTCTCATCTCACTCAGATCGACCAGACAATTTCTTTCCTATATCATCAATTTTTTTAACCAAATCATAATTCCTAAGTTCGTTTTCGAATTTTTCTCCATGCCCATCTAAACCGCCTATAGTCGTTCTCTCTATTCCACTCCACAACAATTCAGGCAATATCCAGCAGTCACGAGACTCTCACTTTCTCCCTCTCGCTCCCTCTAGCTATCGCCCAATCCGTCTGTCTCTTTCCGCCAAGTAAAAGGAGCCTCTTAAAAAGTGTCCTGCGCGAAGAAGACCTGTTCCCTATCTTGGCGCGCTAGTACTTGAATCAGGATCTCGTGTACCTACTACCCTGGCTACGTGTTACGTTGTTCTTGCGGCTCGTAGAATTACACTGAGCTGGCTGACCATGTTAGTTCAAGAAACAGGAATTTGCGCTTAAGCCTTTTTCGCTAATAGTGCGAGACCCTTTATAATATGCCTTATATACACGCTCTCGATACTTCAGTACGTTCTTTAGATACTCGTAGTATACGAAAGTATCTATATGCGCATACGATATCGATCGCATTACCATTCGATATCATCCAAGCCTTAATGCCGAACTACTTCTTGCCCATAATTACAGGTATGCATACGGTATACTCATACGTGACGTTATAACGTTCGTATGTAATTTTACTTTCTTTTTTTTTTCATTCCCTTCTATCTTCATAATTGCTTTACGTCAAATTTCGCCTACAGGAGAAGACTCTCACTCGTTAAAACCGAGTGGAGTTTCTACGAGTACGCGTATGACTTAATGACCCTGATGATTTCAAAGTGCACGTTATCATCATGGGATACGATCTACTCTTACTCAAATTTCTAGATATACCGGATGTACCTTTCTACCTTGTCGGAAGGCGCTTCTATATAGCTCGGAGACATTTTCAGGAAACCGTCGTCCTGAGTAAGCGTGATATACGTCTTCTGAGTGGGTTACGGTGAAAGGTAATTGGGCACAAAAAATAATACCGACTTCCAGTCTGATTTAATGAATATATCCCCTCAGCGTGTGGGTAGTAATCTTTGATTTCTTAATTTTTACAGCAAAACACTTATCCCACCCTTAAAAAACAGCATATTCACGCCTACTACCTCAGATTCAAAAAATAACTTTTTATTACCCAGAATATAAAAATTTCGAAAAAAAAATCTATAGAACGCAAAAATAAAATCTTCACTTTCACTCAAATTTCTTTTACCCTGATCCGGGGAGTCCGTCTTGCTATCGATATCGCTGTTCTTTGATACCCGTATAAAGACAACGACACGCCATAACGAAATCTTAAGACATTATCAACGGGCGTCCATTACGAAAATCCATTTGAATACGATGGAATCCAATTTGCATGAATGGCTCGGGGGTTAATCGCTCATTACTTTAGACCTCGATGCCCCGAACCAACGTTAACGAGATGCCGACAAGAACAGAGGAGCAAAGTAGTACCGGTTCTAGTATAGCAAGATTAACAACAATAATAATAATATAATCCACTATACGCCACTATACCCACGTTCAACTCGTTCGATGCAACGAGCGAAAGTTCTATACGAATTCTTGTTCGACTCTAGACCGTCTAGTCAGTGAGGTTAGATTAGGTTAGACGGTTAGGTAGGTGGATACGTAAACACAGGTATACCAACCTACGAGTTATACAGAGGGAAGACTCACTTTCTTCGTACTTTCATCGCGTCTCTTTGGTGTCGCGGAATTGGCATCGTGGTCGCCGGATAGAAAACACAAGACGCGTGACCGACGCTTTCCTCACGTACGTACCATGGTGATACAAGATTAGGTTAGGCAACGAATCGAAAAGACCAACGACATCGACCGATAGAATTCTGGCAATTGCGAAAAGAAAAAAGTTGGTGGACCTGCAGAGAGAACAATGAACAATCTTTAGCCTCTGACGTGGATAATGGTTTGTTGCACGCGTGAACGGAGCTTGAGACTAGACGTCCGTGGGTCTGGGGTGGATGAGAGGCCAATCGTTAATAGGGCCGGCGAGCATTAATATTGTTTCAAAACAGTGGTGCAGCCATACGCGATCTGAACTGGTTTCATTTAGCCCGGGGGCTGACCAAGCCCTGACACTGACATCCTTCAAGGTTCCTTTTGCAATCGTTGCGGGGCCTAGAGGCGCATCGCCAAGCCATGACATTGACTCGAGATGGAAGCCTCGTGAATATGGTAATACCAGGCTATGCACCATTCGTTGCACCGCTCTGTCCTTTTATCCCTGGATTCTGTTCCATTCCGATCCGTTCCGCCACCTTCCATACGTTCCAGGCTCTACCATGTTCCCTGTGGATCCTTTAGCGAATAACTTTCTCTTTGGCATCCATCCGTTGCATCCTAGATGCACATACTGCGAACTGCACCGAGTGCACATTGTTCCGATTGTGATTGGTGGAAATGGCTGAGGCCGTTAATTGTACCTGAAAATCCACTCGGCTCGGAGTTGCATATTTTGCTATGCAGTTTAGCTCACGTGAAGTCTACGTACCTTGCCGGTGCGGTGCCACGCCTTTATCGTGTAGCCCGGAGGCGGCAAAAGGGAACTATTAAAGGTTAATAGTTAATTGTGCAAGTTTAAGGTTAGGTTAGGTTAGGATTTAATTTGTATACAATGCGTTTCACCTTTGCTCTTTTTCTCGCAACTTCTCAGTCCACGTGTTTTGAAATTTGGCGAATCGCGTGAAAGTCATTATTCGCGACTACGAAGAGTAGCAGGGATGGAGATGCTGGATCGTTTTAACGAGAAAACGGAGAGCTAGAAAATAAGCGACGGGATACATGGGAGCTCGTTACCGCAAGAGGGACACGCTCTCCGGCATTCTTATTTTTTGAATTTATCTTATTACGATAACGAGAATAAGATACTACCCGATTACAAGTACGGGGCACTCGTTTATCTTAACTCCAGGTACATCGCACCGTATTCAATTAATAGATATAGATATAGTCCTCGATGTATCTATAAATATAGGTTGGAGCAGATAGATAACTAAACATATGGATCTTTTTCATATGACTGTTTCGTGCCACGCGATGACAGTTTAGCAGAATGCTAACAGGAAGTGACATCCATATCCGGCCGAGTTGCTTTCATCCATGTCCGAAAGTGACTGTCAGACTGTGACAGCGTCCTCGTGCCGAAAGAGAAAAAGGAACAAACGAAAAAGATTTCTCAAGGGTATGTTCACATCGTGAAAATTTCAATTGAAAAATTACGGCTGATGAGCTCTGGGAATTGCACGGGTCAAAATCATTGTTTATATACGTATACTCAATCGTGAGGAATTTTCTGCACGTGCATGTCACATGTGCTATCCACATGTCTATACGGTATTCGCCACGAGGTGTGGTACTCCGAAGAGTGTGGGATTGGTCAGGTGGAAAGTAGCTAGCCATGAATGGTCGCCCACCCGACTATGCAAACGATCAGCGCCCAGTTCCTTACGTTTGCGTTCCTTTCCTGGCGGAAGTCAAAAGTAGTCGAAGAGGGTCACTTTTTTTTTCGAGTCATTATTATACGAGGACTCTATATAATCTAAACTATCGTACATTTATGGGAAAATCGTCTCTGGCGTTTTTTATCTCGCTTACGAAATACGTGACGTCACTGTACCATGCTCCGTTCATTTGGCTATGCGGAAGATTACACTTGGATGATACCTATCCTTGTTACGTTGCTTGATTTGTTGCTGGCTGAGTTGAGTAAATCTTCGGCTGAGCTAGCGTACCATGCACGCAATATTAACTGCGCCATGCACGTACGAAGTCTCTTAATTAAACTTAATTTACTGATAGTACGAAGAATTATAATTTAATCCTTTGGATTCTTGAAAATTTCAATTTTTATTTAACTCGAATAACTCATTTTTCCTTTTTGATATTTATGATTGGATACTTACATTGGATCGAGGTAATTGGAATTCTAAGACATTGTCGTCTTCGCTCACGAGGAGATGCGTTATTTATCGCGGATACGTTGATTAATTATCCGTGCTCATTCTTAGTGGAAGGAATAAATTTCCTAGTTGGATTTTCCGGACTTCGATCGTAGTCGCGATTATTCTTGGCCTGCGCGTAATTGACGAGCGTACGAGGCTTCGTGTAAAGGAACCCGGGAATATGATTGCAAAATATTATGGAATATTAAAGAAAATATTAAAGTTTTAATCAATAGAGAAAATTATTATTATAGATATAGAGATATAGAGAGGATTTCGATAATGATGATTTTTTTGGCGAAAATAGATGAAAATTGTCCATAGCTTGAATTTTTAGGATAAAGATATTTCACTACGGTCTCTTTCCAAGGCTGCCAACTCTAAGGAATAATAATTACGAGTCTCATCCGTGTCTTATTCCAAGAAGTGAATTATGGAGATGCACGTATTATGGTGTTGGTTGAATATCGTGAAAACTGATGAATGTAGGTGTTTCATGTAGGTGCAGGACCTGTGTACTCTGACGTGATTTTTGCTTGGGAGCTATTCTCTTTTTTTTTTCTTTCTCTTTTTCTATCTTATGCACGTACCGTTATGGCGAAACTAATTCGCACGATGATTTCCTTCATACACGGCCGATCTCCTATCCGAATGACGAAAAATAATAATAAAAAAAAAATGAAGACTGCAATCTCGAATCATGAAGCGTGTTTTAAAATGATTTTACGTGCTCCCAAGGTCATCTATATCTAGGAAATCGCTTAACCGAAATCTCATGAGAAAACATTCTTACGCGTACGTATGAAGATACGTGGTGAATAAAAAAAATCAAGGCCCACTAATTGCAGTACAACTGAACTGTACGTAACGATTAAGATTTCAGGTCTGACCAAGGCCGGGAGATCACGATGAATACGAAAAATGACTACCACGCGCAAACTGTTGTTTTGCAAATTTTTTCAAAGTTTATCCGCGTCGTAGCATCGTTCGCTGTAGGTAAGATTCGCGGCAGTTTTTGTTCGTTACGTTCGCCAGTTTCTTTTAAAATGAAAAAAAACAAGCGCTCGGACATCCTCACGACATTGTTAACGAAATGGGAAGTGCACTCGTGGTCATCGAAATGGAGACGCAACGTTGCATTAAACATGAAAGTCTGTCGACTAGAGAGAAAAAGAAGCATTGAGAAATTTGAAGAAAAAGTTTTCAGCAGCGCCAAATATGAATCCTCAAAAAAAAATGACGATTGTGTTTTTCAAAATTTCCATTTTTTTCTTTTTCGTAAGGATCGTCGTAATAATTGTCACGAGTATTGGGAAAGATTTTTGAGCAATTTTTAATTGCAACAAAAAGTATCAGATCGCCTTTTATTATCTTTTCGTAACAGCAAGATGTATTAGGCTGACGCATGAGCCACGGGGAAAGTTACTATTTCCGAGCCAGGAACGATAACGTGTAAACGTATAAAGCACAGAGCATTGCAATAGGGCTATGCATCATTCTTAATACAAAGTGCATCCGAGTGCATCTAAACCACGAGTAAATTTATATTAATCACTGGTCATTACTTTCATAGGGACATTTTCTAAGAGTGCACTAATACTATCGCTATAGTTAAATACCTGCCCACCCAGCACCCAACGTGAAATGATTCTACATTGTGATATTAGATTCATGATAAAATTCATCTAACCAAAAGGTAATTACTGCAATTAGCCACAGTCCACGAAGAAACCGTATAACCCATGTAGGACTTCCCGGATAGACCGGATAGAGGTAGCGATTTCGCGTACATTCTAAATGACGTAGGTGAAAGCCTTTCAGCGTTTGCCTTTACGCTGAGACATTTCTCTAATTGGTCACGGCGTGTCCAACGCACCCTGTCGAACGGGACGAGACAATTTCTACGAGGAAGGAAAGCCCTAGGATCTGTAAGTATACATTAAAATCTAATCTTGGACAAGAAACGATAATAGCGATTCTGAAAGATCTTTAGAAGAGCCGTTAAGTATCATTGAGAGTAATGACAGCCGCTTTGTAAATAACGAAAGAGAAAATTATTATCTCAATATCGAATCTAGAAACGTTCTCTATCTTCTCACCATTTAATAATAAATTTATTGTAGACCAGGTAAAAGTCGAGATCCTATTGCCACATTCTTCCAATTATAATGACGACCGGAAGTTCGTGCGAGGACATTATTAGCGAATAAAAATTCTTCAATCGATACTGTGTCCTTTCAAAGTCAATAAACTTTATATTGATTTTTTATATACATTATTTCCTTGAAAATTTTATCTCAAATATATCCACGAAAAGAATTTTAGCCAAAAAGTCCAACGCGTAGGATTAGTATTACTAACCATAGTGCATATCCAGAGAACATGTATACGGTAACACTATATCGTGGTCTGACCAGTATACTGCCAGAAGAGATAACGTTTCACTCCGGCTCAACGGGTTGGTCAGAAAAATTGTGGTCTATGAAATCTCCATGGTTGGTCCATTTTTTCTTATTTTCATCTTCGCTCGTCTCTTAGCCGTATTAAGAAGGACGACAAGCATCCTTGCCTAATGCGCAAAAACGTGGTTCAGAATCAGTTGAAAATTCCCAGACAGACTCCAATGTCAAAGGAAACGTCTGTCCTCGTTGCCGATCGTAAAGGAAACGGATCCCTAGGAAGATACAAAGAGGAAAATAAATAAATGATCCAGGCCAAATGGCTTTTTATCCTAATGCAACTAATGTGATGCTTGGCCCACTTGATTCCGTTCTGGACATCTTTAATCATCCAGGCACACCTCACTCGTTATATGCAGACGAGAATGTAAATATGAAACACG
The DNA here is from genome assembly GCF_000341935.2 of Cephus cinctus. Classification (NCBI taxonomy): domain Eukaryota; kingdom Metazoa; phylum Arthropoda; class Insecta; order Hymenoptera; family Cephidae; genus Cephus; species Cephus cinctus. Next base: position 712,166 of record NW_014333443.1, read on the forward strand.
AGATCGTCCTGCCACCTACAGTCTCCTTTTAACACTAAACATAAAGAGTGCATATATACATATATATATACCCACAAATATACGTGGATGCAATCACGTGAAAGGAACCAAGAATTCAAGGATGCAATTTCGTGCCACTGATTTTCTTAGCGATTCCGTTGGTTATTGCTACATGGGAGTGAGTGAGTTAGTAAGAGTAAGCGAGTCAGTAAATAAGTTAGTGAGTGAGTGAGCGCGTGAGTTAGTGGCACGCTTCGCTTACGAAAGATATAACGCGTTCACGTGAGACGGCGTAGATGCCAGAAGATCGGATCTCGTAGTCCTGCTGGCTGTCAGGATAACGGACAAGGATACTCTCGTGGTTCGCATTGTAAATCGTAGGTGGTCTTCGAGGAGTTATCCGAAAGACACTCTATTCCAGGCTCGCTTATTGTTAGTCAAGACTTGCCCGTGGTGCATGGTGAGATATGCAAATGGCACGCGTCCTCCTTGGACCTCCATAAGGACCTGGACAGGAGAAACGAGTCCTTATCATTATCGCCAGCTCAGCTAATTGACTCGAGTGACTCTTTAGCTACTTGGCATCACAATGGTACCTGTGTGCTTTCGTGGGGGAATTAAAAGGTAGATTAAAGCTTCGTTTCGGGAGGAACTGTCAAAACTAATATTGACAGCGAGGGACACGTGGACAATTGTTATTCTTATAATAGAGAAAGTATCTTTTTAAAAGACAGGATGTTTCGGGTGATAAAAAAGAGACACGCAGAGATATAAAATCATAGGATTCAGGGATGTAACAAAGAAGCCGCCCGTTATATTCGCACGTACCAGACACAAGACGGTATTACGAAATATCAAGGAATCGTTGGGAACGATCCTTAAAGGTTTTGCAGTCGTGTGAAATATGCCGGTGCGCCGAATCTGCATTAACACATTTATCAAGTCTTTCAACGGTAATTAACGCGCGTAACGTTATATAAAGAAAAATTGACTATGGAAAGAATTTTTGTGCCGCACAATCAAAGAGACACGGATATAATAAAAGTACCATTTGTCTAACCGATATTTGTGCTTTTTTCGTTTTTCAATAGTACTCTGGGTCACAGTCTGTTGATCATCGAATGGGGCAAAGTACTGTTGGCATTGAATTCAACACTGTCAGTATCGCAAGGTGAATAAGCTCGAATAGCAATACGGCCAAGTGCTCCGACCATTGTGCCCAACAAAGAGATACTTCAATCGAATCTTTGAACTTGTACCATAAACGAAGCCGAACGTTACAATTAAAATTCCTTGTCGTTCCGCGCGATTGCCGGTGGTTCCTTTCTTTGGTGTTCTCTTCCTGTGTTCTCATTATGAGAATAGAATTTACTTCCTTTATTTATACATACGTTATATATGTATATATGTATATACAAGCAAGCTGTAGGGGATGGTGTAGGATCATGGAAATTAAATTGGACAATGCTGTTACTGCGACCGTATACACTTTGCTTGGTTAAAGAAGAATCGAGAAATCAGATGAAAAACGTAACGAGCATCGTTAAAAAGTGATTGAATTTTAAAAAAAGTTGTTGGTTGTGGATAATGGGTTTTTTAAATTTAGGAATAATCGAAGATATTGCTTCAGAGAAAAAATGAGGAAACTTAACTGGAATTTATATTATCTTCGATATTAGTGAGATTGATTGATTTCTGATATAGTTAGTGGTATGACGATGATGGCAAAAGAGTGGTCACTTTCTGTTACTCTTTTAGGCAGAAATATAACAGGTTACTTTTTACTGTTTATAGTCTAGAATCTTTTAGGCAGAAATATTACGAGTTACTTTTTACTGTTTACACTGTATATTTATTTTCTATACGTCTTTAATATATGCATAGGATCATTTAGGATTATGATGAAAAGAAAAAATAGATTTCAAGGTTCTTCAATGGGCACTATTCATTTATTAATATTAATCTAAATCAGCAGCAGTTATGTATAGAGCCATCAAGGTCTGTCTTGGGAATAAAAAATTGGACAGAATATTTAACAGTGTTACATTTTGAGTCAGTTTGATAATCAGCCATTTGAAGACCTGTCAAAATTATTTCGAACGATCATTAAACATCATTGAAATCATTAACTGCAGAGGAGTACCACGCAGAGTAGGAAATTTGTAACGTACCGAAATAAATTGGGGAAAAGAAAAAGAAATAAAAACCTTAAGTCAAGTACACAGAAAATAGAAGGTCTGTTTGTTGAACCAAGATGAAGAATTCTTGATCGACCATATTCATAAATCATTCTCAGACTTTCACGCTGATGAATGGTAGATCAACACTGTCCAAAAGAAACGTCAGTATGTTCTCTTTGGAGCATTCTATGGGTACCAGGTATACTGTATACTGTAGTCCTTCCTACGTGCATCTGGACGTACGTATCTAAAATCGCAATAATATATAGATAATATCCCCACAGATATTAAAAAACAGCATAAAAAGCTTCCCGAGCGAGAAAACGAATTGTACAGGACCGAAATGACCCCGCGATAAATCCCAAAAGCCATAACTTAGAAATAGGATGGTCATAAAAGTCAAAAAATATTTCACGCTCCCCGTCCCAAGCGATCGCCCATTGGTCCAAGGGTTCTAATTTTTTAAGAGGACCATTCGGTGAAGGATACAACAAAATTACGAAAAAAACAAAGAAAAAAGAGAAAGGTCCTAATCCTGTCGTCAAAACTTGATTAATTGTTCTGTGTGGATTTTTCGATTTGAAATTGAGATGCGCGCGCATCCTTCATCGCGATGGACTTCTTTGCTTCTCTCTCAAGTATCTAACACCTAATCTATATATATAAAAAGGCAAAAGGCACGCGTTGGCGTAGCACACTTTCCAACGTACCATAGTGCCTCGTCGCAGTCCGTTTGTCTTATGAATATAATGTCGTCATGATTCCACACGCTCGATTGTGAAACCGACGTTCCACGGCGCAATACACATACTAAACAATGGCTGCTTACTTCTGCCTCGCTTCTATTACTTATAGCTACGTATCTAGCTTTACGTACGATACTGTAGTATACACGTTGAAGACACCAAGTAGACTTTGTTACTTGCGGCATAGGCCATACCATATGCCTACATATATATGATGCTATACGAATGGTCACGTTGGCTTTATTTAGCGTTGTGCTAAAAAGGTTAAAGGCAATATCATGACGAGCAACACGGCATCTATAACGAACGCAAAAATATATAGGATTTGCATGGGATAGAAATAAGGAGGATTGCATGGTAAGCGGTTAGAAAATAATTCTACGGGATAGCCAGGACATTTACGGATGTTCATTGGGATTATGAGAAATGCACGTAACCGCGTACGTTATAGGACGTTCGAAAATTGAAAAAAAAAATTTATTTTGACTTTTCAATTTTTTTCTTCGCAATTTATTGACTGTTTATTATTTTTCAAAATTTTCGTATAGAATATTTCGTCGACTGTCTTTCTCTATAGTCGACGCCGATATAATTATCCTCGGTGCGACCTCGCGACACGCATGAGACTAGGTCCTACTTCATTACTAGTCGAATCACAAAATACCAAGAAGACGCACGCACGTGGTTTTGTTTCGCTTCATCTTATTGAAAGACATTGGTATATTCGTTGCTTCTTTTACTCTTTCGTGCGTTTAGTATACACTTTTCTTTTCCAGTTAACGTAACGCGCGTTCAAGGTACCTCTCTTGCATGCAGTACCTATACTGGTTATTTGGGGTACAATGCACTTGCACTCCAGTGACGTTTCTTAGGTATCCATTGTTTCTTTTCTTTTCACTTTCGTCGAACGTCACAGTGACGTCAGAGAAATACATTAAGATTTTATGACGGGCATTGGATCGGTACCCATACAGTGCTTCGTGAGGAATCGTTCTCGAAATTGAAAAATAAAAAAATAAAAGGACCATGGGACTGGGATATTGCGTGACAGTAAGACTTTTGCTTTGATACAGACGACAGACGGGGAATATTTTACAGCGATGGTATTTTCTCTTTTCGGCAAGTCGAATTGGAAAAAACAAAAATTATGCAGAGACTGATACCACGGGTACTTCCTATTAATACCCCTTACGAGTGTCCTTTGTCAACGTAATGGGCTGATTCAGCCGGCCGTCCTCGTAATCACCACGTAAAATTCTCACTGCATTAATACAAATCGCCGCACGCGCGTCGCAATCGTGATTCAACTTCCTGCGTGATATTTCCAGGAAGCGGCAGGACGAGTACCGAAGGTACGTCCCTCGACTGCATATATTTTCGTTGAATTATCATTTTTTTCCATCTAAAGATAAGCGCAAATAAAATGTTGAAAAGGAACAAAAACGATAGGGATCCTTTGCGTAAGATTTATAGGATAATTACTGTATTTATTTTATTATATATTTTTCATATTTTTCACACTGAATTCTTGTGCCATACTCCATTTACGAAACCCAAGTAAGAGTCAACGGTCGGGTACTGATTTTTATTTCAAGGAAACGGCAGAACGAGCACCAAAGGTACATTCCTCGACTGCACACCTTTTCGTTGAATTATCATTTCTTCCATCTAAAGATAAGCGCAGATAAAATGTTCAAAAGGTACAAAAAAAGGATAGTGAACCTTTGCGTAAAATTGATAGGACTATTACTATATTTTTGTATTATCTATTTTTCATATTTTTCACAATGGATTCTCTGTACCATACTCCATTTACGAAATGAGAAAAAGTCGACGGTCAGGTACTATTATTTATTGGGGTACGTGCAAAACTTTTTCTCACTTCTTAAATCGTCCTAAGCAAACTGATGTATAGCCTGCAATTCGAACGATAAAAATGTCCTTTCGTTTGTGATATATTAAAAAGAAAAGTTTCTTGCCAAGAACCAGGGACGTACCTTCCAGCAATGCACGCAGCCCATATATCGATATAGTCCTTTGAGTTAGGAATGCAGGACACGGGGTGCAACCTACTTTCATAAGCAGAAAGTATCAGCACGTGCATCTTCTTGGCTTGACTTGGTCCTTTTGGACATTCGGTAAGATCAGGATCACGAAGGCTGGTAGGCTAATTGATCGAGAGTCCTGGGGCCCCGCTAGTCCGCTCTCGAACGTTCTACGTATATAGGACCCATGCAGACACGGGCCCTACGTTGCCCAAGGATAATGAAGACGCTTTCGCACGACGTTTCCTAGAAGTTCCTTCGTATAAACTTCTTCATTCTCCATTACTTCTTTGCACGTCTCTTCCTTCGTTACTTCTTTCTGTATACTTTTTCTCTTTTATTTATCCACCATTCCCCATTATATCCTTTCTTTATTCACACTTTCCTCGGTCGCTTCTTATGCCACCCAATTTATTCTACAGGACTCTTCGAAAAGCCGAAAGCGACGCGACGCATCAAATATATATACAACACCTCTAGCATATATATATATATATTTATGTATATAATAACTAAGCTGTCAATAGAAATATTATTATTCTAATTTTTTTTCTCCTAATGGTTTTTTAATGATAATATTTTAACCATCGCCATTCTCCTACCTATATTATCGTGCCCCGTTCACTCGCATGGACACATAGACTCTGTAACAGCCTGTAGTACCAAGAAACGCTACGATTCATTAGAACGAGACTCGTGAGCTCCTTTACTCCGATCCAGCCTTGCTTATACAGCGTGATATATTTACAAAAGATATTCTCGAGGCAGCGACACTATAAAACGTACTGGATGCCTGCCTGTATCTATCTACATATCCTACATAAATAAGCATCGCTGTACTTATACTGTGGCTTGTTATTCGGACGTCAATCAGAAAGTCTGAGAAACAGTGTAAATATTTCGTATTTCCGTATAAAGAACGTTTTCAGCTGGCATATTAATTCTTGAATACAAATAATGTTGGTACTGTGCTTGCGTCACGATAAGCATTCCAGATACATAGGCAAAGTGGTTTCTACTGGTACATTAGTTTCTTTTTTTTTTCACACGCGGTAAAATTTCTGAGAGTGATAACGACTTTGCTATACTTCCGGTTCATATTTACAAGTTCCTTCGTATATTTTCTTCTTAGCAATATTGACGTTTTCTTATTGCGCAAGTTAAGCTCTTTACTCCGGAAAGTGACAATGGGCCAAGTCAAAGACGCGTGCGTAATGTTTGTTAAGTCGAACGTAGCTTTCACTCCTTAAAATTTCAGGCCTTGTCGCACTCATAACGCTACGCGGTTGATACTCAATGGAATGGTGTCGGTAGAAATGACAAAGGACAATCGAACCTCGAATATACGAAATGCAGTTGTAGTTCGTTGAAAGGTAAGAATAATTAAATGTCCAGGAGAAGGCTCAAAGAATACGTCACGGGTGGTCACTAATTATGTAAAATTGTATTATTCTTTTTTTTTTTTGACGATATTTGGTTTACAATTAGTGCTGTGGATTTTAAAGATTTTTTTATACAGAAAATAGTCGTACTGTTCATACAAAAAATTTGATCGTTTCAAATACTTTCACGTAAAATTCACTCCGGTATTTCTGTTTAAAAACTACGAGGAAAAAAGGATTTTTGGGAAAAAAACTTGGAGGAGTAGTCTCACCCCATAAAAACCTAATTTCCGTAGAAAGAAGAAACTACAAGCGTATCTCACGTGGACTACATTTATTTAAAAGTCTAGATTCCTTTGAGCTTTATATACTCGGAAAATTTATCTTAATAATAATTGTTTGTTTTATTTAAAGAAAAAATTAATCGACAATTTCGCAACTTGCTAAAACGACTCTCTGATAAGTTAAATTAACGAGAATATTTAAGAACGCGTCAAAACTATACGTATATACATACACGCTCTATTGACTGATTCCCGAGTAGAATAAAAATGTCGAAAAATATCCAATTCCTTTTTTTGTTCGTTCTAAACCAACCAACCGTTAAACACTACTGTGAATTAGTCAGACAAAAATAAAACACGACCCACTTAGAATAAATCCATTCGTGACAAATCTAACGGTAAGTTTAGCCCAAGAACTCTGTGATTTATCAAGCGATTGACCGATTTAGCCGAGGCCTCGTTGCCGATTGGCAGTTTGCAGTATCGAAAGCCACAAACGGAATAATAAGGAATTGACACAACAGCCACAATTCAGTATCCATTAAAGACAAAAAGAAGTAAGGCATATTAGAATTCTCGTTATGCACGCAGTTGGCATACGACGAGATACAAAAAAATGTTAGTACAATGTCAAAAGGAAGTTGACCCAAAGCCACGAAACTCATCAGACGATTTCTTTTGGTACAGGAGACGCATAAGAGAATTCCAGCAGCGTGATAAAACAAGTTCTGGGACCGGGTTACCCACTTAGTTATTCGTTCAGCCTACATACGTATATACTTTATATATGCCACATGTACCGCATTATGCTTATACGTATTACATATCGTGCATATAGCGTGCGGTACATACATGCAATATTCTCTACAGGCAAGAAACCTGGTTGGTTCGGATGCTGGGATACCTTGCTTGACCTGACTCTGCTGTCTACAAAGTCCAATAAAGATATTCTCTATGTTTTACGTGGGAATGATCTTCTTACGAATATGTATATACGTACAAAAGTCATACAAGGAAAACCACTATTTCGTACATTTTTTTCTCCATCTTTCCACGAAACTGAGTCATCCGTCATTTCAGCAAAATTACTATTCTATACTATATCGAAGGTCATCAAAGATCCTTTGAGAAGCACTACTGAGAATTCTTTCTTCTCCTGATTCCTACGTCTACGTTGCACTATATATAGTGACAGTTTAGTTGTTAAAATACAATACTATAGTCAGACCCAACTAATTGCCAGTCTGGTCCATGGGATGCTGTGAATCTTTTTTTTTACTAATTTTCAGATCCTGTCTGGCACGGGTATACCGCTTACGCGTATACTACTTCCAGGGCTTAGAGGGACCAATATACCCACATATATATAGCCTGGTTGTAAGAAGCAGGATTGAGTTATGAGGAACTAGTAAACAGTTTCGTAATTTCCTTTCACAAATCATCTAATGCATTTTATATGCATAATGTATCGTATTATATAATATACGCGCAAAGGTTAACCAACGAACGTGGTAGCCTGGTACAATAAGTACGCGAGTCCTATCCAGTGGGAACTGACTTTTTTCTTGGTTCAAGACAACCCTCGATGTTTTATCTTTCCTAGACGATTTATATGCCCTCAAGAAAGAGAGAGAGAGAGAGAGAGAGAGAGAGAGAGAGAGAGAGAGAGAGAGAGAGAGAGAGAAAGAGAGACAGTCATAAGGACTGAACCTTCCTCTGCCACCTGTCCCCAACCCCTTGGCATCTTCTATTCGGATGGCGCATGCTTCTCGAACGACCTGGTATATATTGCCAGTCCCATCCTAGGCTCGCGCCTGAGATGTAACTCAGCGGCATCTCTCAAAGAGGACCAAATTCCCGCCTAAGAAATTCTCCTATGAACATACCTCTAAGTTTTATAACTATATCTATCATTCGAAAAGCCATTTAACAACAGTGACTCTCCCTTGAAATTGCTTATCCGATTAATCATTTGGGGCTTATCAGGCTCGGCGTTGAATGCAATATAAAAATAATTTTCAGGCACGTATATAGGTATTTATGGTATAGAGTATAAGGAATATACTTATCTTACAGAATTCATCGATGGTACACATTTAGTATTAACGTTCGATCCTGTTTATATCTATAGCGATACCTGAACGTACACGCGTGTACAGTGAAATTGCAATACAATTCGAGCGATTATACATGCAAATATATGCAATCGTGACAATTTTATGGTTAGTATAAAGGTGAAATGTGGCGGTCGGGTACACCCTGTAGATAGATACGCGCGGGACAGTTGATTTCGCGACGCGAATGAAATAGTGGCTCGTTATTCCTTAAAACATAGTAGCTATTAAATTAACATAGAAAATCGAAACGTGTAAGCGCCGAGTTAGCGTTACGTTCAATACTGTAATATACATGAACGCATATGGTAAAATACATGCCAGCCAATATACGCCTTACATACAACATACATACTGCATATATACAAACGAACCGGCAGAACCAGTATTTTAATACTCAATATTTTCAAACTCTCCTGTAGAAATAAATAAGGAATATATGATTTTTTTTTTTAATTACACGTAATCGAAGATTTAATTTTTTTTCACTTTCACTCTCTACAATTACTTTCTATGCATTCACGGATCCATTCGGGTTATCCATATGTTCTTTTTGGCTCATTCAATAGTGCCACCACCTTTGGTCGCTCTTACGCAACCGGTAATCCACCTTGTAAATGCCTCGTAGAGATGCAAATGTTGGTTAAGAAAAGGAAGAAGAAGGAAACGAACGAAGAAGTCTTATACATGACGTTTTCTCTTTACAGTTCCAGGTAAGACAACTACGAGGACGGAATCGCTTTCATAAGGATCGGCAGGTACCTTTTCCCAGGGACGTACTATGCGACGGCACTCAATTGCCAGGACGCAGGGGGATGAAGGATTCTTTTGTTACAGTAAACAGAGAGTACAAGAGAAGTGGAGCAAGCAGAGAAAAAATAATTTTGGTAGATTTGTTGTCCATATATTTTTTTCTACATGCTTCTATGCGATTACGAACTGATATACTAATTTAGGAAATCAAAAAAAAAATGGAATTTTCGAATTAAATATTTTGGAAAATTTTTCATTTTTGGTCCATGTTCTTAGACGGGACGATCAATTCCTACATAGAACGACTATATCTTGCGCAACAGATTCTCCCGAATTTTTAAAGTCCTAATAAGCGGCTGTTTTGTATGAAAGAGCGACTAGTATATATAGTAACACACAATATACCATTCCGTATCATCGAGCGTAATGATCCTATTGCACGAGTAAGGTAACCATATGTGAGTATACATATGCTTTATAGGGTACCTGTTTCTATCTTATGTAACGAGTGGTACCATACGCGCTCACCTGTAATTGATACTTTATCGATTGGAATTAGTCACTCCTATTTCTGCACAGTGGATCAGTTAAATAGCTAGAGGGCTAACGAGGACACTTTGCGATTTTGCGATATGGACATTTTTTTATCGACGGAATGAAGAGGTTCTATCTCTCTAGGCACTCGTGAACAGAAATGGTAGAAATATAATTTAAAAAAAATAGCATTAACCGATTCGTGGTTACGAAAAGGCAATTTATTGCGGAACAGATAAATTGGACCGATTAATCGTTGATTCATCTGTATAAATAATCAGCAGATACTAAGTATTATTCGGGGGACTAAAAGTCCATTTGCTGATTGAGATTAAAGGAATGCAGCAAAAAAGCGCGTGGCTAGTAAAGGAATAACAGGACCACACTGACGTTTGGGACAGTAGGCCGGATAACACGGGCACGAAGAAAAGAGTAAAAAAAAAATACTGCCCACAATTTAAATTGAGCCAGGGCCGTGAACTTGGACTACAGTTGGGGGCCTACCTTGACGTGAAAGTTACTCCACGAATTACACGGCTGTCGGTGATATACCTTTTTATTGCACGTGTGGTGATCCCGGGACTTAAAGTCATGATGAAAAAGAATGAGAAAAAAAGGGACGTGTCGTCCCTCATCTGTATTATCTACGCGGGACCAGTAATGGAATCCGGATATCCACTCGCTTTCCTGGTGGACAGTCATAATAATAATGCCAGACCCAAATACCATATTAAGAATTTCTTACGTTCTCGTTCAGTGACACTTCCGAAATAAATAAATTTATACGGTTAAAGGATAATAAAATTACCATGACGGTAATTTAATCAAAAATAGGAATAAAAAGGGAATAAATAAATCGTTTCATAGAATTAAAGCGACTACGATTCGATCGATCGTGAATTAATTAAAACGTCCCAGTTAATTAACAAGTACGATCCACCTGTGGCGCAGGCAGGTATATAGGTATGGGTACGTACATTCCGCGAATCATGGATGACGTTTCATCTATACTACTCTTAGCGATGACTTTTAATCGTAATAATCGGTCGGTCAGTTCGCATTAAAATTGCATCGGTTAAAATGAGATTAATTATTGACATTTTTATTGGGTCCTAACGTGATAATATTTTTGGGTGTTCGCTACGAAATTGTCATTCGAATTCGATGAGGGTATTTACATCGTATATATGCGAAGATGAGAATGTGGGTACGTGCGATAATGTTAATAAATTATTAAGGAAAAAAAAGTTAATCATCTTGATGGGCGGCCAACAAACGGCTGGTTCGCCACGGCAGCCAGTGGGTCTGAAATCTTCGGATCCGTCTCAGCTACTTAAGTAGGGGACTATTAGTAAGCACTTTTTTCTTACACCACTACACCGAACGCTGAATACACTTTCTATTTGGGTCAGGATACTATGCTGGATACTTTGTCGACACGACAGGGTCCAATTCCACATGGCCACACGAGCGGGACAGACTAATTAGTTCCTCAAAATCTCACGGAGAATTTATTACCAGGAAGAAGCATAAGACGTTACGATACCTTTGAAAGCTCTCAATCTATGTCAATGATTTAGGTAATTGATCCAATTATCTCGAATTCGACGAAAAACGAATATTTCATTCATTCAGTTACTTTCCAATAATCACAAAAATATATCTCGCGCTAACTCAAACAAAATTTTTGGATAGCCTACTATGGAGAAAGTTTCAATAAGAGATTAGGCCTTCGTAAAAGGCGAGGTCCAGGAACAACGAAAGGTATATAAATTTTGAAAAAAATTAAGATAACTAATAAAATTGTCTTAAAGACGACAAATAAGAAAATTCTGGTATTACAAAATTTTTACTAATAAATCATCATGACGATTATAAAATTTCAAAAAGAAATCCCAACGTCATATTTCATTCCCATAAGTGCAACACGCATGCAACTATATGAATAACATATATATCACCTTTTGATAATCACAACAGATGCACCTCGTGAAATCTAATCAAACGAAATTTTTGATAACATACTGTATGAAAGGGTTAAAGAGAGATTTGAGTCTCACAAAAGGCTCGGTCCAGGATCTAAGAAAGACACGTAGATTTCTAAGCGCCCGAGGCGGAGAGATCCCAACACTTTTATAACAAGCCTATATACATCCACTGGTATATCTCACGATCGCTATTAACCCCAACCCCAAAAAAAAAACGTTAACAATATTATTCCCCGATTTAAAAAAAAATTATTTCCGCCATTATCTATTCATGTCTCGACTACTCCTCGGATCGTTATCTGAAATCACGTAAGCCACGAACCATCTCACGTAACAAAATGAACTCCCAGTCAAAAATCAATTCGAAACCCATGATGAATGACGTGCTTAACCATAACCCCAGGACACCTTGTTAATTCTTAGACGCGCATTCCAGTACCAGCAATGAGTCTCGTGCATTAGAAATTAATATATCCAGCAGTCCCTCGTGCCTACAGTGGCCGATGAGTGGAGGCAATTACTTGACAAACGGCCGCTTTTTGCTTCTCCCCATAAACACGAAACAAAAGCCAAGACTGTTTTTTCACTCGTCCACTAAGCATCTTTCAAATCCCAACCACACGTGCCTTTCCATAATAGTTACACATACACCTTCTACATTCCAAGTACATTCGGAAAGATTAAGAAAAATGATTTTCATCATTAACTCGCACAGAATTTCAAGGATGAAAAATCACAGACGCTGCTTCGCGTTTCTTAATATATGTATATGTATAATTTGTTATGCATATACGTATTGTTAACGATTAAAGCGTCCTTCGAGACTTATCCGTCTTTTATTATTCCATTACGCAAAAAGGTATCGGCATACCGATCCCACGAGTTGACGTACAGCAGCACGTACGTCCCGTGCTAAGAGATCATGCTCCATCCGAAGAACGTCATTCTATTTTGTTACGTGTGCTTATCGCTGGTTCTAAGCTTAACAAACATATAAGCGTGGATATAAGTGTCACTTTGCATTGCGTAAAAACCCTAACGAGAAGATTGACGTGTTTGAGCGTCTTTGAATTTGTCGTAAGATTAGACAAGGGATAAGGACTTTTATATACATACAATATACTGTATACTAAGTGTATATAGATATACTTTGAAGCCGTATGTATGATATCGGTACACCTTGATTCTTCGTATATTGTAGCATTTAATTATTCTATACTCGCCGTAGAAATCCATTGCTCTATTTTCTCACGCCCAAGAAAATACGTATCGACGCCTCTTATTTACGGGATACAGGTGTGACATGGTAAGTACATATGTGTCTGATATACTTGGTAAAGGATTGACGCTCGGCATACATAATAATGAGAGCATGCCGCCATTACATGGATATGCTTTATATAGATTGGACAATGTAGTATATATATATATATATAGATTTAATTTATATAGACGGTGGTGAAAACCTTGAGCAATTAACATACTACCATCATGGGATTGCCGTGATTAATCCACAGTGCAAGGCTCCTTTACTCCAGAATGCACCTTCGCACTTGATTATCATTGTGATCATCGTCATCGGTCTCATTGCCACTTGAATATTCGCGATTCTTACCAGTCACGCGAAATCTGTTAACGGACTTAATGACTGTCATTCATCGTCAGGTAAATGAGATGCGCCGGGAGATTGAGGATTTTCAATTGCATCGAGATGAATTAAATTATATATATTTTTTTTTTTTTTTTTTTTTTTGAAGTTCTCAGAAATATTCATTAGGGGTATGGGAATTCTTCAGGAGAGTCGTACACATTATTATTATTGTAAGGATCGATTTATCGTATTTTTCTTAAATTACTGCAACTGGCTATAATAATGTGCATCGTTACTCAGAGATCCGCGGAGAATTGCGAAAGGTCATGCGACGGAGAGTCTTGGATAAATATATATATATATATATATAATATAATTCTTGATCCGAGCTCTACTAATTTTCCCACATCCCATGACTGAGGTCTTTGTCGTTTCTATGGGGTCAGCTAAAGATAATGCATCCTTCGTGCGCCGATTGCCCGAGGAATCCTTAATCCATTAGTCTTGGTGGAAAGGCATTCGTTAGAAGTTCATAGCCCTTTGTTGGCATGATCCCAGGAGGATCCTGGATCGTTAGGATAGATCGGAAGAGGATGAGGGTAAGGGGGAAGAGACGGAACAAGAGGAACAGCACGAAGAACTATCTTCCTTCTGTTAAAGCATAGAGAATCTTTATCGCGTCATTATAGAAAACCGGATGGGCAGGATATAATATGTAGATGTAATATGTAATATATATGTATATATATATGGGTTTGGATATGAACCTAATATACGTGAAAAAAATATAATCAATGCGTTTCTCTTGAAAAATATGCTGATTGGCAGCTGGCGTATTAAACGACTCGGGATATTATTTTTATATACGATCCCGAGCACACCTACGTCTTCCCTGATTTCTGCGCAAACGCGATTTCACTTTGCGAACCGAGCCGGTTACCAAGTGGAGCGTGTCAATAAAATAAATAGTAGCGAGCCTTGATTCGCCATTGAACTTCACTTGTACTGCGAGGTGATCGGCTCTTTTCTCCTACCGATCGCTGCTTTACAGAATCGCTATGGCATTTCTTTACAAAAATGATCAGCCTGTGCATAAGGAATTACGATTTTATTTATGACCTTACGTGGTTGAGGCAAATTAATATTTCGATTTGGTTCGATAGTTGTATACAAAAAACTGGTTGCGTTACCTACCATGGTATTTTTGCATTATTCATATCAAGAGGAATTAATATTTTTGCAAACCCATTTTTCTGTTAGGATGTAATGAAAGAGTCCATTTTTAATATTTTATTGGGACAGTTTAAATTTTTGAAAAATTATTTTATTTTTTTAGTTTTTATAAGTAACTGCTGGCTGTCAGCAGATGCTTAAGATTTTGGATAAGGATATTTTTGTCATTTATGAATACACTTACACAATGTCATTCGTACTGTGACAATAACGACCGTAGGCCTTGGCTTCCTTGAAGATGTAAACGAACTTCCTTGGGGATGTTGAATTAAATGGTGCCAGTCGGTGAAGGCTGGAAATAAAAAGTTACTCTTCAAGCCTTATGGCCGGATAACGTGACTAATTGTGAGTCGTGTAAGGAATGTGAACCGCGCATAATATTTATCGTTAGACATCAGTGTGAAATTTTCGTAAATGATTCCGAGTTCTTTGAACTTCAAGTAGCCAAATGCTAATTTTTCTAATTAATAAATTAGACTGACAGCGTGACAGTTACTTATGCTAAGCATGACAGTTGTACGAAAATACTTAATTTTTGAGGAAATACGATGTCGTTTTAAATGTCTGGAAAAGAATTTTATTAAATAAAAATTTAATTAAATTAAAAGTCTCGTATAATTTATACAGTCGATTGCGAAATTCTTTGTAATCGATGAGTTACAGGAATGAGATCTTCCAGTGTTCATAGTTACTCATAAGCTTGGTAATGTTCGTAGAAATGAAAATTATATATTCAGAGCATTTATTCATATGAACAAGAGTAACTGTGCTATACGAGAGAATATCAGGTACCTATGAGACACGTGATAAAATAAGCTAATGATTTACTGATTGAACTGGGTGCATGTGGATTAATCATATACAGGGATAAATTCCTCATTGCTATACTATTATTACTGTACAGGTAACATCGAAGTGATTACCGTGCGAAATGGAATTGCCATACAGGTAACCGTAAGTATATATATTTTTAATTGTAAAATAGTACCATGTGCTACGATTTATTCTCACTGGTAAAAATTCACGTACAGTTATACAATACGGAAATGTTTTTCATTTCATTGACACATCGAGCACGATAAAGTGAACCAGGTTCACTTTGCTTCTAATTCATGAACCATTCGCAATGTGCGTTCAAGCTTGAAGAAAATGATACTCGATCCAGACATAGCATGAAAACATAATGATAAAACATTCGATAACGTACAATCAAAACTTCATAGTAGAATTATAGTATTTATATTTAGTGCAAAGTATAATTTGACAATTTTGCAAAAATCGTACACGCGATTTTATTTGCTAAAAAATTACGTTACAAATTCGATTTTGGATGTAAAAAAAAATAAAAATGTACATGTATACAAATAATTGTTTAAATAGCAGACAAATTTTATCCAATAATCCGATTTAGCAGCTGTATCATTTGAATGATTTATTAATGGTTCTGATACAATCAAAGTCTAATAAAGTCATTTACTGCTCTGTTGTATTCGGTAAAAAATAAAGAGCAAAAAATGGGCTCATTCAATGTTAATTTAGAGATTACGAAGCGTGACGGTGTTTCGTCTTTGCTGATATTTGCTACAGGATTTTTGGATGAGATCCTAATTAGAGCACGAACCGTGCAAACTTAATTAGACAAGCACCGGATAAGACAAATATTCATAAGGTCGATGCTCCGCGAGAGATTTATACTAATTCAATGATCGCTCGTGAACATCGCTGACTTTCATTCGATAGGACAGTATATAGTAAAAATAGCACATCAAAATACACTGATAGCCTTAACGGTACGATGGACTTAAACGTAACAACAGTATCTAACTAATCGACACATAATTAAACTGCTATTTAGAGTGGTCGACTTTATCGACAATTTTACTCAGCCATTTCGTTGATTATTCAGTTAACTAGTAATCATAAATCTCTGTGCTATACGTACTTGGCGCAAGATTCTACAGATTCCTTTTGGTACATTACTATTTTTGTTAACGCTACATGTACAGCCAACTGGTGATAGGGTTACGTACGAATGTAGACACAGCTCGTAACCGACGGTGCCAATAAAACTTTTTTTATAAAGATTTTACCGACGGACTGGCGCTGTATTCCATAACATGAATCCTAGAATGGATCCCGACATGTTACGTGGTCGGTTTCGTTTCCTATCTTAACTTTTCATCGTAAGATTCTACTCTCACCAAATTGCGCCATACTCAACTCCTATCCCATATTCGTAGCCTAGAAAGATGTAGTTTTGAACAGTTTGAGTTTTGAAATCAGACCTTTTCTTCTTTTCATTTTTTTTTTTTTGACAGTCATGGCATGGAACCTGGGTCAATAATCACCTTGACTATTCTCACGCAATAAGCCTTCAGGGTATAACTGTTCTTGTACCTTTAAGGTATAATATGAACGGATTGTTCGGATAATTTCTTTAATCTTGTTAAAGAATAAGATACTATCTCTGTATACTTTAAGAGTGACTTCGAATTACCCTATAATTTTTATACAAACCGCAAGAAAGATATGGCTTGTAATAAGCGTAAAAATCAATTTTATCAAATTATTCAGGATTCACGGTTGGCTGATGTTCGAATATTCCAAAAAGGAAACCAAAACGAATACCACCTGCACGTAAACACGTGACCGCAAAATTCAACTGCAATTTGACCATGATGGGAGGATACACATTTTTCATCACTGCATTGAATCAGAAAAGATCATTCTTGTACAGTAACACTATGGTATACCGGTTTATCGAATTTAAGGTTTGCAATTATACCGGTGGCAATTACCCGTGCTGGTCCACAATTAGTACCACGGTATTAAGACTTATCTATCGATCGTTCGAAATAGCTTTAACAACACTTTCAAAGAACTATACGATACTAGTCACTTAACTTTAAATTACGAGGATCTCTCACGCCACGCAACGGATTGGCTGGTTGCTATCGAATCAGTTAGACTATTACTTATCCACTTTAGAAAAGTCCTCAGAGTAGAAAAGTTAACCTAAAGAGGACTGGGGAGTTCGTTGTAACCTGAAAGTGATATATTGTAATTTAAAAGAACGCAATATTAAATTCTCGTACAAACACAATGCACGCATATTTAACCAAGCTACATTGTTACTTACGTGACACTTTTATACGGAATAATTAACCACTTTCGTTATAAGAAACTCAAGACGACCACCGACACTCCGCGGTCCCCTTAAAAAAACATAAGCTAACCGATGCCTACAGCGCTGACAGTCTTATTGATGCGATATTATTCCGCTACGCGGCGCTGTTGAATTCTCATTCTCGTGAGGGACTCTTTCACTTATGCCGTGCAGGAAATATCCTGACAGTTTGCATTATCAAGAAGCTGATTGTTTTACGATCTAGTGACGTTACGATTACGTGAAGAATCCATACGTGCTACTAACAAGTGTTAAATGCATCCGTTACGTGGGACGTTAATCCAGAAAGCCTTACAGTGTGTAGTGAACACGAAGCATGGAGTTGGTTATGTGGAATTTTGAAAATTGAAAATCTTCAGCATTACGCGATGAATAATAGAGGTTAGTACCTGTTATTCTGTAAGGTTATTCATGGACATATGGACTCGGTAAGATCAGGCATATTTCGCAATCTACGACGCGACACGCACAGCTACGCAGACTTGTATATACAGGTATTGTAGGCGTGGTTGGTAGCCATGTATCTTATGGCGATCTTCTCACGCTAGGTCAACCGATCCTACGAGAAAATGAGTCTCGTGATTCTAGTCTTTCTTTGTACTTTGTACATACCATATATATATATAGTATATACATATAAGTCAGCTATGCATACTACGTATACATATAAGTCAACGACAAATCGAATAACGTAACGGCTTTGAGAATTCTGGACGCAAATCCTGCCTAAGCTCATCTATCGAAGCTCGTACAGTCTCTAGACATATAGGTATATACATATATGTTACTATGGTAGATACATACAGATCTTCGATGGTCAGATGGACCTCGAAGGTCAAAGGTGTTTGATAGATATTCCCAGATAAATCTATGCTATCTCGATTTCATGATCTCAACAATAGTTGATCTATCCCCTAGGCTATTCTCTCTAGAATTCTGCTACCAGGAAGATCGAAAGACTGAAAGACAATCTTTATTATTTCAGTATTATAATATTTTTACTGTCTAATATATACACTGGTTTCTCTTATAATGCCACACAAAGGCTCCGTACAATATTTCAGGCTCTCTATACCTTATATAAGGCTACAGCATCGTTTATTGACAGTGTAAAGGTCCATTCATATCGACGCACAAGATTACTCCTATGTACGATCCTTATCTGACATGTGAAGTGAGGATTCAGGCATCAAGCATGATAATGGCCGCAAGGTACGCTACACGTATGTACAGCTCGTTTCATGGATTATCCAACAAAGTAATGATCTTGATATTCTTCGTTTTATTCAACAGTTACGCATATTGAGTAACACTCATATGGTCTGTCATAAAAATGGAAAAGATACCTTCTGAATTTGCATATTTTACTCAAAATATCATTCGCCCTCAACACTCTCCCAGATACGACTAAGCCGTTGTTCGGATGAATACAAAATAAGCAAAGAAGACTCGTAAGACGCGGATTCCATCATGCTGTACGTAGCGCGCCGCGCGCGCCATTATATTACGTAAAACTCGGTGTTCTGTATTTGGCACGAGGTGTCTAAAGCAATTTACGTTACTCGTGGCCGTTTAGAACAGGGCCGCCACCTTCCCAGGGACTTGCACAGAATAGGTGAGTCCCACTCCTGGCGCAATGGACCCGTAGCAAGACGACCCATCCATGGCCAGAATTATGGTGACTGTGGACCAATTCCGTTGAAGATATTCTCTCACTCTCTCTTTAGCTTTGTCTCTATATATTTGCCTTTCTCTTTTAGGCTACATATATACGTGTTTGGTATCTTTTATCATTTTCCTTTTCAAACATTTTTCGCCCATGCTTTTTCTCTTTTTTTTTCAGCTTTGCTGTAAGAGACATAGCTAGTGTCTACTGCCCTGAGATATGACCGCGTTAATAAAGCAGGTGCAAGCCCAATGCACGCCACGTTGCACACTATTAATGCACCCTGCACCCACTGTCAGTTGGCGCACTGGCAGCCCGTATGAAACGGCTATTCATTCGACGAGGGTAGACACGATTTCCAACATGTTTTCGTAACGTTACTTTGCACTTTTTATCTCAGACTGCCTGCACCATTTTTTCTTATCTCGAAACGGGATTCCAGAGGGGATAAAACATACGGCTCAATATGTGGGTATCGAGAGCAGTGGGGATGTAGGTTACACGTTACAGTCTTGGAAATTGCATCTAAATATATATTATAAGATTCTTGGAATATAATATATGTATTTAACTACTCGATTACGTTGATATATTTTCAATATTTATCCTCGATGGCTTCGTACAAACCTATGGTAATTTTCATTTCCTCATCCTTCTGCGAACGACTCCAATTTCAATTTTACGACAGTCTCGTGATTTCGCAGGAAGAAAAGTGCACTTGCACCCAGCCCCGCTGCATTCGCTTACAATCGTAGCGTACGCAGGAAATGATCGAGGTCTAATTACCGGCGTGTGTGCGGTGCTCGTAATTCAAAGACGCAGCCTCGGGACAGTCATCTCCATCATGCGGAGGGATGGATTTTTCAGTGCACTCGCCGCTCTCGAGGCTTTCTTTACACGCGATGCTGCACACGGTGACCCCCTGTTAATTAGAGTTATTGAATATCGAGCATAGAATTGATCGCAACTGCATCCGACATACATATAGAAATGCATACACCGTGTAAAGATGCGCATTTTTCTTCTGGCACGAGCGCTATGCACCCATCTACCCACGTATATATTTACGATGCGATATTTAATTCGGTTACCGTTTTAAATGCACTTTCGATGCACACGACATCGAATCAATTTTAAGCACACTTTCTCAGAACTGCATACAGCGACACTACGGAATAATAAAAATAACATATTTAATTTATATGCCGTGTATTATTTCTTATGGCAAACCTTCAGCAATTATATTTAAAGCTCGGATAACTTATACTGTATGGAATTTTATTATTTTTTTCTATGGCTACCTATTGTATCTGGCACGTTAAGGTATCGCAGTCCAGCGTCAGAACCGAGGGCATCGGTTCGGTGAAAGCCTCAACTGCAAATTGCAATAGTTGCACACCCACGGTTACTTCTGCGAAAAGCGTGCATCCTCTTGTCAGTAGGTACAGTCGTGGCAAATGAAACGCGCCTTGAGGCAGGTTATGGCTTTGCTCGCGATTTAGAATCCGCCTTTATGGACGAACGTGCAGTTGCTTTGGTAGAGTGCATCCAGGGATACTCGGCACTCGGTGAAAGTGCAACGCGGGATTCTCTCTGCAGCGTAGAGAGAAAAAAAAGGGAGAGATTCAGTGACTATATGCGTTCTCTGTGGAATCGCGGAAGTGCATAGGTAGACCTATGGAATATGTACAGACAGATCCCTACCAGGTACATCGGTGCAATTGCATCCGCTGTAAAATTGTCAATCTTGCGCGATAAGCAATGCACGTTGCAACTTTGCTGGAAAGGAAAGCCCCGAGAAATTGATGCCGCGTAAAGTGCACGCGGCATCCGCTGTAATATGTGCTGCAAATGGGAATTAATTCTGGTGATAAAAAGATTTTTTTTTCGAGTCCTCAGATTCGCGAGGAAAGTTTGAAAAATCTTTTCGGAAATTTTACCGCGATTCCTGTTTGGGAAATGATGAAAAATTTCTTGCCTACCTACGTGCATACGATTAACATAAATTTGCAATACTCATCAATTCATGGTTAAGTAGCAAGATGCATCCAGAAAAATGTGCAATTATAAAAGATTTACTTCCTGTGGTCGAGTCACGAATATTACCTACAATGCCAAGCACAGTGTTAAGTATTTCCATTTTGAGATTGAAGTTGTTACTTTTTATTTTTTTTTATTTTTTTTTTTAATCCCTTTTTTACACTTTTCCTTGTACGTCACGAATGATATTAGAAGCGAAGATGCATTTTTTTCTTCAATATTCATTGAAAAGGCTTGCAGCAGTTACAGGTGTTTGAGCCGCAAAAGGTAACCTTCGCCCGTACTTTTACGGCTAATGGGATGTGGATGCAATAAAAATCCATTTTGCTGCAGTACAAAGAACAGAAAAATGCACTCGGCCGTCGCTGTGCAATATTCTCTCGTATGTTTTTGCTGCAAAATTTTTCGTACGATTCCGTTGCATTCTAGCGTTTCCCTGCAAATTGCAATTTACCATATGCTAAAGAGAACCACCACGACTCTCCTTACCTACCAATTATTACACGTCCATATAACCCTCGACAAATAAAAATCCAAGAATTCCAAGAGATAGAAAGAGCACAGTCAATATTTTGTGCGCCGTACGTTGGCAACTGGTTGCGAATACTCCCATGCATAAATGCACATAACCGTTACATTATGCACTTGAATAAAGATTACATTTGAATTCTGTCCATCGCAACTGTTCTCATTATACAAATTACCCGGGATCTCCCTGCAGCTTTCAAAACTCCATGAGCCAACGCTAACGAAATATATTTGAAAAACAAATTTACTGGAAATGAAATTAAGAGCATAATTATTCTATACAAATTTAATTTCTTCTCGTAGAATCCCATGGTGCATCCGACGACGTCGTATGGTGAAAGCTGTCCCGATAAACACCCTGAGATAAAATATAATGCATTCTGACTCGATTGTTGAAGAGACCCAGTCAAGAGCAGCGGATACTTGCACTCTGGTTGCACTCGAGAATTGCACTGAACCTCGTGTTTGTAAGTGCTGGTTATAGTAGCTATGGTTATGGTATCGTGTGGCGAGAGAGCATAACCGGTGAGAAACAGTCAGTTGGGCCAAGTAACAGTACTCCCTGGTCACGGAGAGTAGCAAATGAAACGGGAGAGAAGAAAAGAGAGGGAGAAGAAAAAGACAAAGCAAAGATGAATAAGAAGGTGGAATTAAGAGAGCGTGTTTCTTTAAAACCTGCTTCTGCTGCTCTATGGTGTTCCGGAGTACCATAATAATATATATGTACATACAAACGAGTTCCCACGAACGTCTCGTTGATTTCCCCATAAATTAAAAAAAAAGGCAACGTGGCATATTTCACACCTACTTTGGCTACCGATTGGCTTTAACGCCCTTTAGAAACAGAGTCTCCAGTAATTCCGTTGTTGCACCGCATTAGCGTTAAGGTATATACGATTCATTATTATATTTCAATTTCACTTATTTCAATTTTATTTATTTCAATTACAATAAGCTATACGTCATTTTTACTTGTATTCTTGTATAATTTTTTACACGTGTGCACTTATGCATTGCGTCGATGTACTAAGTACCTATAACTATCCATTTCCGACGATGCCGTTTCTTCATTGCATCTTTAATGCAAATCAAACCGTCAGACGTATTCGAGGGGCTCTTCGTCGCCCACGTAGAAATCGGCACGTGTGTAGCTATATGCATATGTAAGACCGGCAGTATGTACGATTTATACCTACTTACAAAGTGATATCTTCATGAGCGTGTCTGTCTGTCTACTTGCTGAAAAATGTTCTTCAATTTTTCGTTGCCATCCATACCAGACAGTCAATTAGTGTTGGGATAAGTTGTTTGGCGGCCTCTAGGAACTCGTTTAATTTTTCGAAAAAATATATTTTTTAAATAGTACTTATACCGCCGGTTGGGTTGATACGTCTCGCACGTAGGCGGTCATATGGTAGGGTTCTCATGGTCTTTTTTTTTTCCTTAAAATAGATGAGAAAAATGTCTAGAGAAAATTGACCTATTTTTCTCTTCACTTTTCCAACGGAAAAGTGTTCTATCGTTTGTACAATGCGAATGTGGTTTTCCGCACGATATCGTGAAATTATGCGAATTAATAGACTTTCAAGATAATTTCATTGGCATACACGATAAAGCATCGTACGTTCTCAGATACAATAAATTATTATCTATAATAAAAAGAAAAATATGATATCTATAAGATTGACAAAAATCGCATGTAAAAATTGCGTAGGCATGTACGTATAATCACTAACCGTGAAATTCTGTTGGGTCATGAAACGCCATAAGAATATGCACGGTATAAATAACGCGTGAGAAGAGAATCCGGTTTTGAAAATTAATGATGAAAAAAATGTCAAGCATTTAATCTTTCGCAGGGTCGACGAACCTATAATCCATAGACACATGCGTGCACTAAGAATTACACGAAATTCCAATGCGAATCCAGCAATGGAAACTTCACCTCCTAACCTGCAAATCCTAATCGCATTAAATAAACTGGACGATGGTAATTCGCATTGACGTAGAGAGCTCGTTGCAAGATCGAAATACAGTAAAATATAAATGCACGACTATATCAGAATTGCAATGCCGCAACGATAATCGTAGATTATCCATAGGAAAGCGAAAGAGAAATAAACGAAGTTCAGAGTTATCGAAGTCCGCTAGAATTTATTAGCGATCGTGCGTACAGATGAGGAACGCGTTGCATTAACACTTCACGAGTAACAGGTTTTCCACCGCGCTAGCATACGATAAAATCGGCCCGTGCTGTTGCTACTCCTTACCAATAAGAGAATCATCATAAAGCCAGCGACACGGCCTAGCGGAATCGATAACAGCGCCATCTGCGAATCCACGCGGTAAGCGCGACAGTGTCAAACCGATAAAGAGTGCCCGCGACGGAAGAATAAAAAAAGATAGATAACTTCGAGTCTACATAGTATACAGATTCAATGATAATCATTGGAACGTGATGTTCTGCGCATGCGCGATTTCTCAGTGCGAAAGCGCAACGGCGCAAGCCAAAGGCAGGACCAGGATACTTCGTCTTGTATTGCCAAGAAAAGAAAGAGAGTGAGAGGATAAGAAAAGGAATATAAAAATGGGGAAAGGGATAAAGAATAAAAAGATCCCAAAGGATATTTCTATGGCGCCGTAAATTCCCAGGCATCCCATGCAATCATTCTAACCTATCCTTTGCCTCGGGGTTGCCTACGCTCGCGGAACCTTTGACTCTGAAATGGGCCTCTCTACCGGCTATACACAGTGCATCTCCATGGATCCCGTAGAGTCTAGAGTGGAACTTGGTGCAATTTGCAATCGCACAGTCAACCCTATTTTTCCTTCGAGTCAATCCGTGTCCTTCGACGGACGTGAGGTGACGCATAATTGCTATGTTGCATCCAGTCCGATAAAGGATCTCGAGCCGGTTGCGAGTACGAGCGATGCGCTTCTATCGATGCATTTTTTATTTTATCAAATTTTTTTCTTTTTCATTATTACTATTATTAATAAGTGTCTCCTGCGATGTCACAGACCTCCTTGACACGCATTACTTCTATTATATTATTATTTTTTTTTTTCATTGTTCCCTTTTCTATTTATTCTCTTTATCGTACATCCTGTCTGTATCTCCGGGTATACATGGACACCAGCTAGACTCGTCCTTCGGTAATATTATCGAAAGGTAATTAGAGGTTGGTTTCGCGATTCGTAGAGACGATTAAATGCTGATAATAATGATCATGATAATGACGAAGATGATGATGGTCAGTAGTGGTTCGTGAGGTCAGGACGAAGGACCTCGGGCTACGGTCACTTCGAATAAGCCAAGCGAAGAGATTTAAAAGATATTCAGAGAATCCTGAACGATAGCCTCGAGTCCGAGGAGATAAAGCTAATGATCTTTTTCATTTGGAAACGGAAAAGTTTCTTGGAACATCATTCTACGTCACTGACACATCTAATGACGCGGATCGAACGGTTGTAACTTTCGTGTGGAATATTAAAGAGGACAAAAAAATTTAATCAGAGGCATTGAAATACATGTGTTATCTCAGAATCTCAATGCTGTTAATATTTGTACCGTAACGCTCGTACATAACTATGGGAATTGTAGACGCTCCGGTATCGTTCATCTGAGAATTCCATATGAGGAAGTAGAATTTAAGCAAAATGCCCTGAGATCATTAAAGACTTTTATTCGGCGAGTAAAAGTACCGTAATGCGTGCATCCGCCGTAAAATCAAACAAGCTAACCGAGCTGCTTCTTGTCCAATTCAAAAAGGAAAGTCATCACAGACACTGTACAACGTGATATTCTAGTATCCTTACAGGAGCTTGAAAACTCACCTAATCGCTATAACCATGAATATATATGTATATATATATATATATACACACAGACGATATAGGGATATTCGATAAAGACTTTCTACGTCCACGCGGTATCCATATGCGTACAATATAACTCCATTAGATCTACGAGCGTTTGTGAGTATGTTGATACAACTTAACGAGATTGACCAATAAAGGCTTTCACGTGTAAACGAGATACACGTGTGTCGGCGATGTGTCAAACCGGCCGCGAAACCAAACAACGAATCGCAATTAAAAAGGATCAGTCAGAGATTTTAACTAAGCTGATTGCGACAGAGACGATTTCGAAATAACAATGTACGAAGCTGACGCTTTACGTGCATTTCACGTTACGAATGCACTGACCGAATATACGAAAGGGAAATTTAACAAATTGGGTTAGGTTAGGGTTAGACGTACGATAACTTGATGCGTTCGATGACCCCGGGAGCTATATCGGTAATGTTTAATACAATGTACAATTTGTATTGTAATTGGTGCGTATCGCGTATCCGGATGCAAGTAGGATCTAATGGTATAACCGGAAATTACGTGTATCATGTTGGAATAAAAGAAAGTCCCGATAGGAAGTGACGTGTTCAAGATCCGATTAATCATCGGGATACGTAGTGGCCTCTGGCGGAATTTGTTGGAGTAACAATAAAATAAATAGGAATAAAAAGTACGTAGCAAAAAATAAATAAGCACGCACCGGCTATAGGACTGTGTGTTCAACCACGCAGAATGCGCCACCATTTGTCTTGGTCGCTTCCTTTATTTGGCGCTTATTAATTTCAACAAGAGACTCCGCTGTGCGTCCATGATAAACTGTTTTCGCTCAGCCGTGCAGTTCTGGCCCCCAAATGAAAATCGAAGGGGCCCCAAAGCATCAAGTTTGTAGAGGCTATTTTTCGTCTTTTAAATACACGATGCTTGCTTACACGCATAGCTACATTATCTACACGGTAGCCGTGCGTGAGACTATCTTAAAAAAACATCTACTATTTTCATTCTCAAGTCTTCCTATCCAGCGACACTATCCGGTACAAGCCTATTGGACTTGTCCTACAAGCCCAGAGAAGATAAACAACAAGTATTACCGTATTGGTACAAGCTGTCAAAAGTAATTCCCAAAAAGTTCTTTGAACCATGAGACGCGCTTTTTGTGCGTACAAAAAATAATGCGTCAACAGTTTCTTCGGTTGAGAATGGGATCCAGACTGGAATACCATCCATGCAGATGTCCGTGTGACCTCAGTTCGTAACGGTCCACTGCAGCCTCCTCTCTTGTGGTTCCTTCCATCATTTACTTTTCTTCTCTTTTATCTCTTTTGGTGCTCCTCGTCCTTTCTTTTTCTCTTTCTCCCTTTACTCCGTCGCCAGCTTCCTTTACCGACTGGTCCACAGACCCACGGAACCCGTAATACCGCGTCTTGTGTGTACTTCACTTAAAAATTAACTGTATAAACGTGTTCGAATGCTAAAAAGGACGAGACTCTTACGCATACAAGCCACTCGAGCTAATGCACGAGGAATGACCCGATGGCTTCGTTTTACCAAGCAAACCAAGAGAAACACCAGGAGAAACAGTTACTTCACCGTCTGATTTCTCTCCGGTATTTCGACGTCCTACCTGCAAGCGGTGCTTGTATTTTCGATTTTACCAAAATAAAGTTGACGGCACTTTGAGTAGAAGTTTTTAAACTGAGTTTGTTTAGGGACTTTTACCTTGTGGTTAATATGCTTGTCGCGTCACGTGCCTTGTCTGTACATTGGATGCGGGTGTCATGGTAGTTATTATTGTGTACGGAACAAAAGAGCGATTTACTTAAAAGCGATTGTCAGTCTTTCAAGTTGGCAGCCTCGTGCCACTTTCCTACCACTTTCAGCTACTGATTACGAGTGATAATTAGTCCTCGGCGAAAATTGGCGACTCATAATAATTTCTCTAACGGATAAAGGAACTGGTTGTTCTTGAATGGTAAGAAGAGAGAAATCGGATTTAACGTGCACACTATGTTTTCACTTATCATTTAATATATATATATATGTTTTTTTCTTTACGGTTCAACATTTTTGGCCATTTTTGCCGGGAGGAGAGAGTCGATCCATGACCTTAAATCTTACCGTATCAAATGGTAATTACCGGTTAGGGGGTTGGAGCGAGTGCAGGATGGCCATGGTGTAGCCAACCTAACGCGTATGAAACTTAACATGGGATACGAGACTCTATAGTCTTAAACATCGTGCACGCCCAGTTGGCTTTATTACTGGGCGTTGCGAATGTGTAAAACATGTAAATTTTAGCTGGTATTACGAATTTTCTTGCCCAGTGAACGAAACGCTACCTTGACCCGTTAAACAAAAAAGAAAACTGCCCGCTATCCTTAATAGTGAAAACTCGTAAGAAAATTACAAGAAGTATCTGAAAAATTGAAACAGTAAAATCGGCAACTTCTTTAACTAGGTACTGTTCGCATTTGTTTTTATTGTGCCTTTAGTAGCGTAGGAGTCCAAGGCCCGACAGGCTGTTAGTTAAATTAGATGCAGTTACAGAGTCCTGTTAGTAGACAGTCGTCACACCCATTGATGCATAACTGGCAACACACTTTGAAAAAAACAGTCTTCCGAAACGATCAAGAAGAAATGACCAAGGTACTATACTTGTTATACAGATCTAATGATATATCGGATCTAATGATATATCGGTTCATAAGAAATTATTTATAAAAATTCGTCAAAGTCGTCAGGAGTAAACGAAAAGTCACACAGACTCATATGCAAAATACAAAAATCAAAGGTGACACGTAAAGACGAAAAAAAAAGCCTATAAAAAATACTCATTGACTTAGGCCAATTCGAGATACCGAACCGGAATTCGTTCGTGTGGAACCGAAGCCGAAAGAACGGTTCTCAAAGACAACTGCAGGACGTTCAACCTGGATCTTATGCAGATTAGACACGCGATTTAATGCCTGAGAAATCATGAATCTCCAAAACTCCGTGCGTTATTTATCATTTTATTTTCTATCTTTTTTCTGAAAAACCTATCAACGCGCGTCCACGTACCAGCAATTTTTCGCCATCTTAACCAGTCAGGAAGAATCGTCCGATGACGCTTAACGCGGCGTCTGTCGTATGACGAGCGATTGTTTTACGGTACGTTCGACTGTTATACATACAGAAATCGAAGCACGTCTTCTGAGTGATTTAAAAAACGTGGCAGATGAAAAAAAAATACAGGCTGACATAACAAAACTCGTCCCACTGCCAATACACTGTGACGATGTTTCTTATAGTATTACATAATAACTCGTCAATCATCGTGTCATAAATACCGTCGTATCGAATTACATCAATATATTTTTTTAAATCCATCGATTACACGATCCAGAATATCGAAGGTGTAAAAAATAAGAAATTTATCAGAAAATTATAGATCTTATAAATTCGATTGAAAATGACGTTTTATTAATGGCACGACTCTTATCGTTTAATGGCTTCTATCTCTTTACCCATTACTACCGGTCGTACCAGTGCATACGGTTGCCACCACAAGTACACGTGTCACACGCGTCAACTCTTTCGTCGATCTGACGTGGGACCAAGTAATGGCTCCGAGTGTCATTAGCGTGAAAGGTTCAGGGCCCCGCGAGACAGACACTCCGGAGATAGCGAGTGACTCCTCGCTTCTCTTGCTTCTTGAAAAATGATCCGTCCGAACAACAATAATAATGACAATAACGAGAGTCTCTTAACAGCCTCCCATCGATTGGCTCTATCTTCGTTACGTCATTTCCAGCGCGTTACTAGCGCGCCCCCTGGCTCGATTACGTCCCGTAAACAAGTCATAAAGTACGTTACTTTAGCAGGCAAAGTATCCTCAGCGGTTAAAAAAAAGTTTTTCCCTTTTACGACTGGCTTTTAAGTGACTGCTGCTAACTTTTCATGGCTATTTTAAGACCTTGCCTAGTTACACATATATTGGTGTATGGCACTGTGTACGATATGGCTATAGGATAGCCATACGTGTCTGTAGTATCACGAGGGAGAATGACAATTAATTCGATTAGACCCAATGTAAACTACAGGAGAAATGGTGGAGCTTTTGCAATAGGTTTTGAAAAATATTTACTGATTCTATAAGATATACACGTGCGGTGCATCTTCAATTGCATCTGTGTACGCATGCTAATGTGCAACGTGGCTGTATAGATTTCCTATGATACGACGTTGAGTAGCCGGCTTCGCTCTGTGTTGACAATACTCTTTCAGTCGATGGGATGTCCGGTAAATGCATTGTGCATTGAGTTATATGCACCGGTTGGATATGGGATGGCTGTGCAGTGGTAGATTCGTCAATGCACTTTGATGGTTTCAATGACGTAAGCTGCATCGTCAGTTATCCTTTACGAGCAATTTATAATTGTCTTGGAATTCTTTTAGGATTTTTATTAATTTGAATTCTCACTCT
The DNA here is from genome assembly GCF_000341935.2 of Cephus cinctus. Taxonomy (NCBI): domain Eukaryota; kingdom Metazoa; phylum Arthropoda; class Insecta; order Hymenoptera; family Cephidae; genus Cephus; species Cephus cinctus. Next base: position 742,754 of record NW_014333443.1, read on the forward strand.
TGTTACAGGTACGTGAACCGTGCATTGATCACCGTGAGCGGTTGCAATAATGCAGTTGGGTAAAGTACAAGGAAAATGCACTTTGTAGTGTAGACGGTATAGCGTAGTAGATAGTATAGCAATATAGTTTGGTAGTATAGTGATAACGTTTAAAAATTCTGAACTCTCCATTACTGTCCTAAACCATTTTCTTACGTATCCATTGCATTACTCGTAGCAGCTGCATATTCGACCTGCACTTCACCCAAGCACCGGTGCATCGAGTGCATATTATTTATCTCGTCTTTTTTTTTCATTTTTACTCTTCTTTGCTCTAAACGAAGATAGGACTTTTTTCTGAACGAGTATCCGGTCGTTAAGTTCAATAGAGAAATAAGAAAGCATGCACCATTAACGAAGCTCGTTTTATTCGGAAAGTTTTGTCGGTGCATCTGCACATAAGTGCATCGATAATACTTCTATCGGAACAGCGACTGTTGTGGAAACAAAGTATAGTTGGTCAAGGCATTTTTCTACGAATTCATCAGAGTTCAATGTTCTTATAAAATATTTTAGTGCATCCCCGAACGGAGAATGCATTTTTCTTGAAAGTACCTGTACACCCGGTGCAACGCTCTTATCTTCGCAGTGAACGAGTGCAGAGTGCATATTCGCCCGAAGCGACGATCCTGATTCGTTAATTCACGATGACATTTATTACTGTAGATACCTCCCTTTAAGAGACTGCGCATCAAGTTTTAAGATACGTTCATGTATACTATATATATGACTATACGAAAAATCACTTTTGTATGCAGGTAGATGGAAAATCAATTTTCTTACGTAAGGTCTGTGAAAATGCATAAGGACTGTGTATGCAGTTTATATATATGAAATATTATGAGTATAAATATATTTTATTCAGAAACCAAAGTACTCTAGAGGGATCAGGATGCGAACTCCAATGTGTAATCTTATTACCCCGTGGCAATTAATAATTACGTCCTCTAATTAGCGGCTCGCGAGCCATTGCCGTAACGCGGTTGCATTTCGTGAGGCGCGAGTGAAAATTACATGGCCTTGCATTCGTCAGAGGCGACTTTTGCAACTGTAGTATATAAAGCGCCGCATTAGGCGCAAAGTGACTTTCCTCAATAAAAAGGAAACGTAAACGCAATATAATCCAGTGTACGTCGTCTAGAAAAAGTATAGCATATTTGCCTAGAGCTCCATAAGAAGCTACTATCGAATATCAAAATCTGATCCAAACTGCCCATGATAAAATATAACACATTTTATTTGACCACCGCTGTCTATCCATACTAATTTCTCAAGACTACATAACACTAGTCATTTTCAATTTTATATCCCACCTGTCAGACTTTATTCAAAAGCGAAGCTGTAAATCGATGACTTTCACACGACCTGCAATAGCACTGATGGTTTTCTAACACGTCGTGACTAACCATAAGACCCATGGGTCCATGGTCTGATGTGCCATATATATTGCTGAAGTTCACGTATATGCGTAATGTACACATATAGGTATATAAGGAGTACCGACACTCTCGTTTTCTCGCGTTAAACGGAGTCTATGGGGGGATTTGAAAAATTGGTGATAAATGCAGATATGCAGTTGCGGCGAAGGGGTACACGCAAACGCAATATAGCCGCCTCCGCCATTTCCATCGTACGTGCCGCGTCTTACGTTTTATACGCATAAACACAGCCGAGCCAGATGGGTCCGAGATAGCGCAGTGCATAGAAATATAGCTCTATGGTGCTGACCACCATAAGCTTCCAGTTATCTAATCCGATAACAAAACCGAATTCACTTCTGTAATCTAAAATTTATATGATAAAAAAAAAGTGTAAACTTTCCATGGGATCTATCCGTGTGATTCTATGGTGAAGAGATGAGATAACGAGAAATAATATTAAAGAAGATTCTTGAACTGATACGTTATTATTATACGTATATTGTATGGGGTATTACAAAAGTAGAGCTATATTGTTATGATTTACCTACCTGGCTAGCTACTCGTCATGTACGACGTATGAACTACCACTTCCCTTGGATCCTATGAATATATGTAAATTTAACTCCATAATAATTACTTTATGGGTACCGGCAGTGTAATCATTCTAATAGCCACCTCTGCCATGGCGTAGCCATAGAGATACTTTAAAGCATCGCTGCGGCGTATAAAGCACGATATGGCAAAACACAGCCAAAGAGAGCTGTATTTGTGATATTAATGTTTTCGGGGGAACGTTGCTTCTGAGTGGGGATGAAGAAAATCAGTGGAAAACCCCATAGGAAATTACTTATGAGAATAGGGTCTAATTAATATCTACTTCCTTGTGTCATTAATGGCAATTGGCTATTTCATTGTTATTATTATTATTATTATTCCCCAAGGCATAGGCCTAACAGTGACTGGTAGATTCTGCCTATCTTCCTGGAATGAATGGAGCATTACAAAAAAAAACATATTACCAACGGCAATTTCAATTATTGTCCTGTTTTTTTTTAATTCCCTTATTATGGGCAGCCACGATGTTTCTCTAGTGCAAAGATGGATTGGCCATGTCAAAATGCCCAGATAAATACGCACGTAAGAGCCTACGTAACTTCATAAGAAATGGACGAATGCTCGAGGCAGCTGGGTCTACCTGGCTAATTTACAAAATTATCCAAATTGTTTGGTGCCAAGGCACGTTATATATGTATATGTATATGCGTGAACATAGACGGATGGAGGGGAGCCAATTAAAGTAAATACTCTTCATTCTTCTATGTACCCTATCCCACTTACCATTACTCTTTGGTGATACTTTTATTTTTGAACTTGTCACTTGTCGCGGACATTCCCGCGCTTTTCTCCCGCACTTCAACTTCACGTTCTTTACCTTCATCGTTCCGTTTACTTCGTTTCACATTTCTTTTTCTTCTTTCTTCATCCGCTATTCCACTTCGCGCGCTCTCTCTCTCTCTCTCTCTCTCTCTCTCTCTCTCTCTCTCTCTCTCTCTCTCTGTCTCTTTCTCTACGTGTGCCGCGGCAACGCTGAGAAAAGTGGCTATGGGCTTCTTACGGGTGCGCCATATGTTGCGCATCCCTAAGGTTAACGACTTTCTGGCATTGAAGTTTGCGGGATGTCTGGAAGCCATTCTCAGATCGTGCGAACGACTTGATTCTTTATTTTTTCCTTTTTTTCTCTTTTTTTTTTTCAAACCAATTCGTCTAATCATATAGCGAATCTCACGTATATACACATACATGCCTATGGGTAATAATTTGTGAGTACATGCGTCAATTTTGTTTTGCCATTACAGGGGGAGGGGGGTGGGAAAGGTTCGAGTTACGAATTACGTCAAGAGTATAATAACGAGTAGCTTCGACTCTGAGTAGTTGACAGGTAAGAAGCGTTTCTTCGTAATACTTTTCAGAGTAATTTCGAAATTACCATATGCGGTCGATCGTCTTACAGCTCCTAGGTCATTTTACCTCGTACCTGCATTTACTGACGCACGCGAGGAATTACGTTTATCTTTAAATCCCTTTTGATAAAAGGATCACGACTTGACGGAGAACATGTCCCTTTTTTTAGGGCCTGACAGCTTGTAGCCCAAAGGCGTCGATCCTTCGCGGAATGTTTGCCTCGTGGAATATTGATAAGACCCAACGTATGTATATCACGACCAACTTTAAGGGTACTTTATGTTAATCAGAGAAAAAAGGGGCCAGTTCGACACTCGAGCGATTCAAGTGCGAATGCTCATACGTATGGGCCTTATCTCTAAGACCCCCAGGTACTCGAAGTAGCGGAAGACGCACGTGGCATTGAGCTTATAAAGTTTCAAGGAACATGAATGGCACGTAAGAGAGGGACGGGCTCCGCGATCCTTGAGTGGCAGCACTGTCGTTTAAATATACATGAACCTGAGAGATGGGTCTGATGCCACTACTAACGCTGTTCAAAGACACGAGGAGTGGTTACAAATCTACGTATTGGGGAATCCGAATCCTTGGAATATCCCTTTTTCTCGCGATTGCGCGAACGGCACGTTGTGCATTTTTGAATTTGGAAAAAAAATTCGAGGGAAGATTATGGAACTCATTCGTGACTCGATGGGGACTCAATAACCGATGACTGTCAGTTATATTTTTTGGGACCCTTGGACGATGGTCCCCGCGATCAAGACATACGTCAGAGAGAGCAGTATGAAAATCGAACGCCATTGCTCTGCTAATAACTTTTCTTTTTTTTTTTTCTTTTTCTATTTGCCTACCCTGCAAAATACGTAACTCATCATACGTCAATGTACACGTAGCTGACTTCTTGCTACGCTCCTGAATGCATGTAGGTAGATAATACGTACAGTACTCTGCATGACGTAGCGAACCGCGCTCAAAGCGGCCATTTTGCTTTTATTTTCCCGTTTACGACAGGAAGTCATTACTGTATGTAGATTCGTTGTGTTCGGGGCGAAGGGCAATTGCTTGCAGCAAAAAAATCACGTGTGGACTCGCCCTTAATCGTAGACAAAACGTTCATTAATACGTGAACTGTACGTAAATATATATATTTTCTATTTCAAAAATTCAATAATAATAGTCTAAACGCACTCTGGCGAATTTTTTGTCGTGGAACGAAAAGGGTCGGGAAAAAAATGACTTTCGCTGGAATCTCACGATGTTACTGCTATCAGAGTATATTCAATGCGGCGATTGTATGGCCTTATAGGTGTTCATGGTAAATGAGAGAATAGCTGATAAAAAATTGTTAACAATGCTTAGCGCGTATATTCCGTTCGAAAGGACTACACGTTCCGCAAGGGTAGGGAATAAAGGTATTTATTTCATTGAAGAAATTCTAAAGAGTCTGGGGGGTCCCTCGAGTAACAGTCCTGGACAGTCTTTAAGTAATTTACGATTCTTCTGAATTCCTCTTCTTACAACGGCTGCGGCTACCTCGTCGATATAAATTAGCTTAGAGCGACTATGAAGAGAATACGTGATGTAAATTACGGTATAATTTCAGAATCATTAACGTGGAATCCATCTGTTTAAACTGCTTAGAAATCTATGTATATCTGATCCAGTACGTTGGTATGCTTAATCATTTCTAACCTGCATTGGAAATAACATACGTAAACGACAACATCGAACTTTCAAGTGCAGTCTAATTGCACTTACCTATACGCCTTGAAATCATTAGAAATTACATGAACTTACCTGACCAGTTTTCTACCAATACCTCGTACCACCATAACCTACTAGCAAAACGATCTTGTTTCTAGACCCCGATCCTCGAGTGGACTACCAACTGTAAGTTTCTAGATTTAAAAAAAGAACTAGACCTTGCCATTCGTTGAAACACGTTATTAATTGCCAAGCCGATATTAACAGAGTATCGGTGTAAAATGGAGAAAAATAAAAATAATAATTCCTCAAACTCTTAATGGTTATCGGATTTTTTTGATTCTTCACTGAACGACACAATGGCCAACGGTACTAAAGGGTTGAGGTTACGTTTAGTATTCCACAGAGTCCTTATAGGATTGGAGCGATGCCGCATTGTTCTATGGTATTTTTGTATCTCATTCTCTTTCTTGTTCTCCTTTTCCGTTTCTCCCTATCCTCCTTTCTTTCCCTTTCTCAAGCGCTAGAAACCCTCGCGTGCGAGTTATATAACAAAATGGCTGCTCCGGGCCCCCAGTAAACGGCTGTTCCTCTGCCCGTGTGTGCGTCAGTCTGGCTCTCTCAGACGTACACACAGAGACAGTTCCTTCCTCTTCCTCTCTCTCTCTCTCTCTCTCTCTCTCGCTAGTCACTGTGTTTGCGCATAAGTCGACCCTAAGCAAAGAGATGGAAGGAAAGGGCCTTACCGTAGGATTCTCTTCTCTACGTTAGGCTAGGTAAAGGCCTCTTGGGTCTATAACCGAGCCTCGCTAGTCACTGTGTTTGCGCATAATCTCTCAGACGTACACACAGAGACAGTTCCTTCCTCTTCCTCTCTCTCTCTCTCTCTCTCTCTCTCGCTAGTCACTGTGTTTGCGCATAAGTCGACCCTAAGCAAAGAGATGGAAGGAAAGGGCCTTACCGTAGGATTCTCTTCTCTACGTTAGGCTAGGTAAAGGCCTCTTGGGTCTATAACCGAGCCACGAAGAATGCCAGCGAAGCATGGAAGCATAGAGAAGCGGGTTTATCATCCTGCCGCGAAGTACCGCGAAGTACCGCGAAGTACTACGAAGTACACGGTTGATGGAAGCCAATGAATTCTGCGGAAACGAACGAAATTTGTCACGACATTTTTTTTTTCCTCGTACTTTTTACTCCTCTCGTCTCTTTTTTTCTCATTACCTATACTTCATCGATCCCTCGTTTTTCGTTCTCGATTAACCAACACCTTAAATGCGTCTTTCGCCTTTGCAAGAAACAAAATTTCTTTACTACTTGCTGTTCTCGTACCTTCGCTTCGCTCAATGAACCCTTGCGGTCTTGTTCCTGGTACCCAGGTACAACGAATCTGTACACCATTTCCTAGCCGGGACCAAACTGGATGCTGTACTATATTCACAATTCGGACCGATTGTTTACGTATGATATATCACAATTTACCGATCCATAAAAAAACAGGTCAATGTTCCGGACGAGTGGACTCATTAATTTCTTCGTCGGGTTCGAGGAGATCGGAAACGTCGGTTTCAGCTCTTGCGGCTTTCAGGCCGCAGCAGCGTTCAGGCTCTGCTTGGCAATAAGAGTCTTGACCTTGTTGCATCGGCACTTTCTCACTGTACAAATAGCCATTCGTTTGGCAAGATGCAGGAGGAATAAAAAGGACGAGGTGGCTGAAGAAGATAGAAGATAGAGGAAGTACAGGAACAATAAGAGAAAGAGGAGGTGTAGGTGGAGAAGGAGGAAGAACAAGATTAAGGATGGAACGTTGCGTCGATCCAAGTTTAACGACCTGCACCTTACGTAATTAATCACGCGCAATCAAAATCAATGTCACAGGCAGAAAATATTCTCATTCGATCTTTTATCTCTATTGCACTTCGCTCCTCTGGACTCACGAAGCTAGGCAATAGTGTGGTACCATCTTTTACCTAGATACTATATACTTATCTCATATATATATATATACAAACAAAGTCATGGTCGTGTGCCCTGAGCTTCATAGCCAAGGCATGTGCACTCAACTCCACTATTTCTTCCTTGGTACCCTACAATCCTTTTTTTACTTTCCTTAAACCTATTCTTCGTAGTATCCCCTGTCCCAAGTTCTACATGTACACACATACTACGTGCATATATCGTATGGAACAGTAAAGAGTTCCACCAGGCGGAACTACCTTTAAATCAAGTTCAGACGTTTTCCCGCCAGTTCCCTAAGGACGTCCTCCCCCCAATGTCGATTATCTGACTCCAGGATCGTTCCCAAGTATACGAGAAGAGACTACTGCTCTACCGATTCTACCACCACTATCCGCTACCGTCCTATCACCGAGCATTGCTACCAACCACCAGTACGTAGGACAGACCGTACAGACGTATGTATGCTGTATACAGGTTGGCTGCTCCTGAACTTTTCAAGCATTGCCAAGCGACATAAATCAGCCGAAGCGCAATGACACCTGGAAGGGACAACTCCTGAACGTTTTCTCGCCGAGAACAAGAAGAAGAAGAAGAAGAAGAACGAGAGCAAGATCGTGGTTCGGACAGGGGTGCGCAATATTACTATGTAAAATAACACCATAAACGTTACACGTCTTACGTAGGTTATGTCCCTTAAGGTTAAGAAACACTGAGTTTTATTCTTTTAAATAATGATAAAAGAGAGACTTAAACTTTGTTCTCTCTCTCTCTCTCGCTCGCTGTTTTCCTTTCTCTTCTTCTTCTTTCGCCTCCTCGTTCACCCCTCTCTCCGTCTGTCCACGACCCACGCATAGTTTCTGTTACATTGTGCAGATACAATATTAAACACAATATGCAGGACAACAAAAGCCTCGCGTAAAAATCGTGGATGCAACGTGCCACGGGACGAATGAATGATTCAGAGTCTCGGGCAGATGCAGTATTTATCATATATATGTATATACACTCTGTATATACGTGCATCATGCATCCAGCCACTGCTCCTTCTTCTACGCGGATTCATGGCAGGCTCTAAGTAATGCCTGTATATTTATACGGGCGTAGGGCATGTGTGCAGATACATGGGGAAAAAGGCGTGTATATGGTGTGTCGCTTGAAAAGGAATTGCATTTGTTATGGATGAATTGCAAAATATGGGACATCGTCGAGATTAAGAATAAATCTGTGAGAAATATGGGGACAGATACTTTTCGTTTAATTTTTATTTTTGTTTAACTGGCTCTCACGTGGTTCTTTATAATCGTAATCAAATGTTTCTATGCAAATTGTGCAATGTACGCACCCACGTGATTTCTTATATGATATTACGAAACGTATGGAATAATATTAGGTATCGCGTATAGCGGGTACTATGATATATATTTCCTGGGGAACATTCCTAGGTAACAGAGGGAATCAAGATTCCCGTGGAATACCAACAATACCGACCGATCCTATACAAGGCTATCGATATATCCCGATCGATTTAATATATATTGATAGTTGCGCAACCTAACGTGCATTCACCCCCTGAGAGAATCTCTAGAAGTACTTCCTTTCTCTGAATCCCTTTTACCTCGCCTAGGAAATTGTTATTGCTCTATACATATGTGACGGCGATTGCATAATTGTTACGACGATTAATTTTTATTCTGTATTCACACATATTTCTGTGTGCACGTACATTGGACTCGGTAATTTAATTGAGTTTTAATGATTAATAATTCAGAAAAAATATTTTCATCCAACATGATGATCTGTCGGTACTGTCAGGAATCAAATTTATACGTAAGTACTCTTACGTGGCGTATGAGTCAGGTGCGAGACAGCGTGGGCTGCACGAGATGCATAGTGCTATTCTCAAAGCCCTTGTACTCTCTAGTCTCTTCTGGCTTTTTGCTCATTCTCATTCTCACCGTCAGGTATTTTCAATCGCAACATGCTTGCTTTCGTTAACAAGAAAAAAGCAGGCAGACTCGTTCCTGAAATAAGTATCGGATACCAAAAGCCAATGCTCGGCAATTCGTAACCGACAAAGTGCAACAAGGTGATCCTTGCGAGTTCCGTTGGTATTTTTTTTTTAATCGAAGGGAACAAGAGAGAATGAAAAAAAGGTATGCTAAACCAAGAGCAATCTTTTATACCTCCAAGGAAAAAAGAGCATTCTCCAATTTCACCAGCATCGATCTTCCATTATTTATTCCGTATACCAAGTGGTATTGAAATATTCTTCTTTTTTTCATTATCCGTTCTCAGATCGACACCCCTTTATATTATCTTCTGAATTCACACCGCATAACCCGATTTGAACCTATTCAAGAGCAATAAGGACTGCCGTAACGCATCCCTATGGAAACGTCTCGACTATGTAGAAACGTGGGTGGTAGTTTACATAGCACTTTGAACCGTTTCGAGAAGCGGCCTGCGTATAGCAGTGTTCACTAAGGCAGGGGCAGTAATTCAAATCGACAGTAGCATCCATTTAGTTAAGGAGCCCTCAGCCAGATAGGAATCAGTGATTTATAAGGCGCTGCCGGAATGCGTGCGGACGTACCGGTGTCTCTTCTAGGTCGAACGAGAAGCTATAGTTTGAATAGTGTGTCAGACGTCTAGCGATTTTTATTTCTTGTAGTTTTGCATTCCCTAGGAAGCCATGCGACTGCATATATTTATCCATTACTCTTTTTCGTTTGCTCCGCAATTTTCTTTAGTACGGATCCGATCCAGCCAGCCCTAAGATACCAGTACCAGACAGTCTTATCTGGACCGGAGAAGTCATTAGCTGTGTTTATCTCCTAATCGTCTAATCTTTACAATGCTTGAATACAGTGTAGTATACTTTGCTATACCTGTTCTTGTTGTTTGGCTACTATATTTATAGGTATCCATACCGAATGTACCTATGTTACTGGCTATTGTGACATCTGGTGCGCAGCACGCTTTTTTATTACGTTGCATAAGTCGCGTATGTTACCTTTAGTGGGATCTGCTATACGTGCGTCTAGGCTCTGCTCGGAATACAAATTTAGGACTTGAGAATCCATTCGACTATCGTGTATATGCATACGTACATATATGGCTGTATTATTTGTATACATACGGCAGCTGCCGGAGGTTCCATAACGGAAGGTAACACCTTGGATACAATACCTTGTATGATTAGTTAGTATTTACAGTCTGTATAATTTGTTTTCAATCACCCTATAGTCAAGATCGAATATTGCCACATTCATATTACCATATGTGTAGATATAGGTATAGGAATAGAATTCTTGTAAATACTGTATACATTCTTTATATGCTAATGAGATTAATATGTAATTTTTACTGCATACCGTCTACGTTATATAAATTATGAAATTTATTAGACTTTTCTTGACTGTCTTTAATTTTATTATTTAAATATAATATACTGTGTGTCATTTTTTTTTTTTTTTTTCAAGTAACTGACAACTAAACAAAATGTCATTCGCTCTATTAAATTGCCAAGGATTTCTAATCCCAACCTGCTAATGTCTCTTGGTTTGCTCACTGAGCAGCCAAACTCGTTTAAATAGTACGTATCGTCGTCTCACGAAATTCTCACTTTTGTCTCATCCAGTATCCGATGCCTAATCTGAATATTTAAGCAATTCTGAAAATACATATTCACTTGACATTGGGTCAACCACCTTCGTCTAGTATAAAAATTGACGTTTTTTCTAGTCATCTTATATCACCTGTAGGGTATTACTGAGGCACGTGTTAGACCGTAGGCAGATTAAATATGTGTGTTCCGACTGTCCCATGGTCAGTATGTATATAGATATGTGTGTAATGAAGGATTGGTTCAGCTTGTAATTTGAGTCTTCTCGTATGTATATATATATATATATATATATATATATATATAACGAAAGAAGATCAAGGCTATTTCCGAAGAACGTTTTATCGAAACTTTACCAAGCGTAATAAAGTTTTATGACTTTAAACGCAACGCCCGCAAACGTAATCAGACGTAGAACCATTGACAGTCGCTCTTGGCTTTTACGTGCTCCGGTGGTGACCTTGTGGAAATTATCGTGTGGACAAGATTATACCTAGTGATGACTCTTGAATATCATCGTCATTTACTTACTGGATAAACGGGATTGCTTACTTGCCTTTCGTGTTTTTACTAACAGAGGGAGAGAGAGTGAGAGAAGACTTGGGCGAACGCGCGTGTATAATCGTTTCCCATTTACAACGTACAATGCATAATCTGATGCAACGTGTAAAGTCGCGTTCAATTAACAGGTGCATTATCAATGGGTCAACGTGGATAATGCACCCGGTATATACCCGTCGATCACTATAATAAAGTCATAAATTAGTTTTATACAATATTTATCGACAAAGGAATTACTTTGATGTATACTTTAATAAAAGATTATATCGAATGAATATAGGATGAGAACAATGTTTTGAATGTAAATTCGAAAAATTGTGTATTATGAAATGGACGTGTTAAAATAACTTTTTTTAATGTTGCTAATAGTCATTCAAAATATTTACTTCATTTTTTTATCGAAAAATTATCTTGACGTTACTATTAGTTTTGATAATAGACACTGTATTTACGTAACCCTGGATTTTTATTTCTTTTTTTAAATAGTATCGGTATGTGGATTGATCAAATTTTAAGATGATCTTTATCTGATCAGTCGTGTCAGGATCTAATGCGAAGTGTGTTGTAATCTCGATAACATTATTTTTATTAACTGCGTCTCACTTACTCGTATTAATGATTATTGTCTTGTCACCCTTGCACTCGGTACATAGAAGTCTCTTACCCAAAGCATATATCTGCCACGTTCAGGCATACATAATACATAGTATATAGCTAAACTAAAATAAACAAGGATCTAATTTAAAAAAAAAATCATTAGAATAAGCACATAAATATTATAGATAAAAAATTTGACAAGAAAAAATATATTTGGTAACATTAAATCATGACGACTACTTAGGACAGTAGAAAATGTTGATTCGAAGTAAACTCGAATACAATAGATGATACCAAGTCAAAGATTCGATGCCCACAAGTCCGATGACTAATTTCCGCATCGTGGGTTGATACTCCATGCATTGTGTTGACTATCAAGGTAAACGAAGTTGGAATGAGAATCAGTAACTGACACATTCCTGATGAGCCTTGATACTGTATATAAAATTATAAAAAAGAACACGTGCCCATTTTTAGAAAATCCAGTACAACACGATGACCCCAATATGAACCTGATGACATTTGACGCGTTCCCCGCTTATCTAACTATGCTTAGACGTGTGAGCTCATTAGCTGCGGCACTTCATGCCGGAAGATGATTCCACGTTAATGTGTCGATGAGCCGAATGAATCCATCCATTAATCCAAGGTATCATCAAGCCGCATGAGAATCATCGATATCAGTTATGACAAGGTCTTACGAGCACACAGAGGCCCTCGGGATACTTCTCATGAAGGAGCCTGTTTTTAGTGCTCCGGGTTGGGACTCATATGGTACATAGACTTAAAACATATTCGCACGCGTGAGAGCATAGTACGTAGAAGAGAAGTTAATGTAATCGAAGTAGAAAATCAAAAATGACTTAGACCTCATCCGTATGTAGGAACGTGCAAGGTGGTGGCCTTTTACCAATCGCACGGTTCAATGTCCATTTGAATCATTGAGATTACGAAGGTGGCCAAGACACCAGGATAACTTATATCTCGTACTGGATGACTAAGACGATGACAATTGCCAGATTTTAAAATAGACAATAGCTAACACTGTGGAGGCTTGGCATAACTCTACAAAGGAATACGTAGAAACGATATTCACGATTTGTTGGTGATGAATTGTTAGCGAAGAAAAAATTATGTAACAGTCAACTGTATAGGTAGGGAGTACATTGTATATTGCTGTGATACTAGGAGTACTCTAGTAGTTGGTTCTTTATTTTTTATCTCTCGCTCTCTTAAGAAGAGACTTGGCTCCAAAGCCAGAGTGCCAGATTGAGATTTGCACGATGACTCCACGATGATCGTCCATTGGCTCGCGACCATGATCTTGAGCTTGACCTTAAGAACGATGGTTCGCAGGCTCGCTTCAGTTCCCCAAGACAGAGAAGAACCTTTCTCGACGATCCTGCTCTTGCTTCTCCCTCTTCTTCTCTCTTCTTCTTCTTCTTCTTCTCTTCGGGATCATTAAGGAACTGGATCTTCTTTGGAGCGAGCCGCCTCGAGCGCAAGACTTTGATTTTCTTCCTGGCTTTACTCTGGGCCCTATGGCTAATTTCAGAATGATGATCCGCGCTGACCCATAACGATCCAGGAAGTAATAGAACTTCCGTAACCAAATGTTTATTTTAAAAAATATAGAGAGAAACAAGGCTCCAGGAAATATTAACAAAATTTTGCAGCTTCTTCAACGTCATCTTTACGGATTTACTTCCTTCATTTTTTCTTTTTTTCATTCTCATTAGTCCTTGTCCTCTTCTCTCTTGTGTCTCTTACTTCGCGTACTTCCTATACGTGCGTGTTATTATTATTCGATGACTTTCCTTGACCACACGATGCCCAGCTACGTGTCCCCATCTCATGACTGTCTTTGCTATATATCTATATCTATGTATAAGTACAAGCAGGAAGCTCCGGTACGAAGAGCTTTCTTTTATTTTTCATTAAAACAATTACACGATAAGAATCGTGTACTTGAGGGCCCTCACGAGTATGTATACGGGACAATCCCTCATAATTTATCATGACTCATCCGATACTGTGCACCATAAGGCTGCCTTGTATACAAGTCATTTTTCACTGGATGATATACCGTATAAGATAATGATGAACTAAACAATTCTGCATGATTCACCATATTACCTTACTGTGCTGTTCAGGTGCATGTTAAATCTTAAGAAATTTCATAAATCAAGACACATGGAAAAAATTTTTTTTTTTTTGTATTGAAAAAATTATCCCATTGCGGTCAGGTGGCGATCACGAGAATATTGTATTCCCATAGTATCGCATAAGTGTCAATGATCTCGAACGCTGATCTCACAAGCGGAAACGCCTCTTTACCTTCACACGCTTTGACGTTCGCTTGATTCTCAAGGATGATATTAAAAAGGAATTCAAAAAAATATATGAATCGATGATTCCACATGCGTACCATCCGCGTTGCTTATAAGAGCTATCTATCTGACTGTATACATATGCTGATCGCACGTATGTAAATCGTTGCAACATCCAGGAAGAATTCTCGATGGAGCTTAAGAGTCCAGTTTTCGCGATCGTACCGATTTCGTTCGGTCCATTGTTTTCGCGTCTATAAATTTCCATAGGATTTAATGACTCCTTGCATTGTTCGATAGGACGAAGGAAATCGTTATATAACAATGAGTATACCGGTCGGAGCACGTAACATTGATAATAGCGCGTAACTCTCTTTCGCGGTTTTACAATAAATTATAAATGACGTCAATAAAAAAACCGAAGACTGACAATAGATTAACCAGGTAATAAATTCCATTGAAATTAAAATTCACAGGCAAAATGGGACCAAGGATACCAAAATTCAAGGTCAAGTTGATCGATCCGCTATTTGACAAGAATAATCGTTATGATTTTCAAAAACTTTTGTCACAATGACAACAAATTACTACGCGTGCTTAATACGGTATTCTACTTTTTTTTTTAATATTTTTTTTTTTTTTTTTTGGTTTTTTGTCTTTCTACTCGTTTCTCCCTACCGCTATCCTTTACCCGTTGTTAATAGTTTGATTACATAATTATCGTTAGGTTATGTTCGTGCCCAGTGACCGGAGTGTCCTCTGGCAGAGCAGCCTGTACTTCTACAGGAAACGGATGCACGCTCGACGAAACCACCAGCACGCAAGAGAGTAATGTGCTCCTATGCCGTAGGGATGGCTCAAAGGCAGGAACGTTGTAGCGGTGTTTTACTGGATGGTCGATGACCGTCCTCCTAGTTTTCTTGTTTCTTTTCATCGACTTTACCCACTTCATCCACTTGGTCCACTTCGTCCGCTTCATACACTTCATCCACTTCGCGTTCACATTATAGAGACTCTCTCTCTCCATTCCTCGCCGATTAAAGTATCATCCGTTTAATTGATCGACCGAGCGAAATACGATTTGATTAATCTCTGCGGGCGAATAACGGATTTTATCAAGTCGATCCGGTTTGTTTCTACGTATCGACTGACGGAAGCTGCGTGATTTACAATCGAAAATCAATGATCGAATTCGCTCGATAATAATTTAATAGCGTTCCTTTTTTTTTAATGTCATCGTATTTTCTCAGGCGTTACGGATAATTAAAAAATATAATGTTACAATTAATTATGATGGGAACGCATGATCAATTCTGTATTATATAACTGGTTGCGATAACATAAGACGACCAGATCCTAAACCGTTCAGTCGTAATAAACGTCCAAGCGGATTCCTATAGTCGCTTGTTGATGATCATCATTCGCGCTGATTTACAGCGATATTTGTCCCCTGTGGTAGCGAACAGTGTAGGCGTAACTGATAGCGCGCCATCGGTAGAACAAAGTGTCGACGGGAATCTTAGGACGGTGCAACAGCAAAGCGCGAGAAGACATTCATAAAGCCGGCAGGAATACTTAGAATCAGTGAAATTAGCATTTTTACCTATGATATTACCAAGCGAATTGATTAAACGAGGAACCTTGATTGCGTCAAATTGCCGGAACGTCGATCGCATCTTGGTTACATAAGGAGTCGTAGCACGCGATGTCCAAGTAAATATATTGTCCGCTTACGCATTAGCGTGTAACCTCGCAACGTGGACAAAAGATATTCAGTCAAATCAGAGTTATTGAACCGTGTAGAGCAACCTCGTGCTCTAATTTCATTGAAAACTAATTAAACCAAATGATGCCTATTGTGTCTACTGTAAATTTTATACGTGATATAACGAATTGTATCGAACGAAATGTTAAAAAAAAATATTTTCAAAAATATTCAATCATCAATATTTCTCACTAAACAAATATCATCGCTATTTACTACAAAGTTATCGTGGGTACACGGCTGGAATTGCAATGGCGTTTTATATGCATTGTGCATCCATTTATTTCCGAAGTAAAACCTTCAGCAGCCAATGCAAAGGTACATATACACGGACTGTATTGAGCCGTCGTGTGCAATTGTCGTGACATCGAGATCTTACCGAAGGCCAAGGTTCTCAACCCGCGTCCTATTCCCTATCCCATAAACTCTAAGATGATATTCATAGATAGAAAATAACCCCATGGGTTATCGTTGAGCCAACGGCATAGCTCGTGGTTGGTAATAGCCATGAGAAAATGGTATAGCGTACCAAGAAAGCGTCCGTTATTCTTTCGTCGCTATAAAATCAACAAATTATAGAAATGTCTGGCTACCTCATTTAACTTAACGTTACCACGCGGACCGGTTCTATCTCCTTCGATTATACTGGGACCGTCATAACACGGGGTCTGGGTAGGAATTCAGTACCCACTGCTCGTGACGTATCATACGATTATCACTTTGGAAGGAGCGACGGAGCTTTATAATCCTTTCACGAAAATTTCTCTATCTGACTATATTTTTTATTCGTCTTCCGATCTTAATTAAACCACGGCTAATTAACTAGCACCTAATTTTTTTTTCTCGTGCTTTTAAAATGCACCACCCGGCTATCCTTTTGGGGAATCTGGAATTCTTGGGAGAATTTATGACAATCCTTTATGACTTGGTGTTTTGAGAAAAAAATTAAAAAAAAAAATTGTTTTTTGGAGCAAATTAAATTAGAGTTTCACACGTGATCAAATATATGTATATGTTCATAAAAATTATTTTGGTTGTTTTGAGTATTAAAAATATTCTTGTGACGTAGGTATAGTGTATAGTGATAGTTTAAAGCGATTGGTATTATTATGAGTATGTGGATTATATCTCTATGTCATATAGAATATATGATATAGTAATACTTTAGTTAAACAGACAGAAGGGCTTAGTCTAGTACCTATATGGTTGGCAGGACGAGTGTGGTACTCAGTACTGAGGTACAAGAACAGGAGCAACACTGACCTTCCTCATACACGTGTTCGCATAAAATATTACGAGCCTTTATGCGGTCACGTTGCAGCGATAACCTCGAAGTCTCTCCTTTCTACTCTCTCACTCTCTCGTCCACTCTCATCCTGTGTCTCTCCTGTTGGCTGGTATCCTTTTGCTATTTTTTCTTTAAAGATATTCCCGGGACGTCCTGCTGCAACCTGAGAATCAGAGATTCTTCAGGGCATAAACGGTAGCGCTGAACGGTTCAAGGTTATCGGAACAGGCGTTTTTTTTTTTTTTTTTTTTTTTTTAAGGAAAAAAAAAAAAAA